>NW_028169479.1:0-72500 GCF_963971535.1 Notolepis coatsorum | reverse complement strand
AGCATAGTTTTTTGGTGAAGTTTGGTTCACTTTGGTTAGGGTTTTAATGAGTGGTTAGGTTAAGGAGTGGTTAAGGTTAGGATTGGAGTGGTTAAACATTTCAGAAACATCTCTATAATATTGTTTTAATTTCACATCAATATTGAATGTTGTATAAGTTAAGACGTTTGATATTTGCTGACATTATTTCTAGGTATGAAAATGTCGAGTTAGCGTTAGGCTCCGCTTGATAGATGAATGGCTGCTGACAGGTAACGTCGCTGAAGTTCAGCAGCATCCTTTAGGGTTTCTCCGTAACAAACGAGGAAACGTGTGCAGCCCTGTGTCGGGGTCGTGGAGGATCAATGGCCCTCCGGTGAGTGGTGGCCGGCTGGCGGTGTGATTGCGTGGTTAGAGGCGGTTGTTAGGAGAGCCGGGGCACCGGGCCAATCTGCCAGGCCGTTGAAAATGCTTTGTGGTTTATGGTTGTTTCAATCTCTCCACAGCGCCCCCCCCCCCCCACGGCACTGGACTCGGAAAGCTGCTGTCGTGTTCCGTCCAGTCCAGTGGTTCTCAAACTTTTTTAATACCGCGACCCCATTCTATTTTTTTTTTTTTTTTTTTGGGTACCCCACACTTAATGTATCGCGTAATTTCAACATGGAATTAAGGAATATCAAAATAAAAGCACACGTTGTTGAACTTGACCGTGCATATTTATTAGAACATTTATTTACAGCACTATGTTATCAATACACATTTATAAAACGAGGCATATTTAGCCAGAATATGTTGCCAAAAACTTTTTTTTAATTTGTTTATTAAAAAAAAAGAAAATGTACATGCCAATGCGCGACCCCACTGTCACCTACCCGTGACCCCAATTTGGGTCGCGACCTGTAGTTAAATGTGGGGGTCGCCAGATGATTTCCAAAAAAATTAAAATTAAATAAAAAAGATTTCCAAAAAAATAATTTATTTTTATTATTTCATTTTTGTATGCAGTCACGCCACTGAACTTAGAAGCAGGCCAGGCCAGTGTTTCTAGTTGCAGCGGCGCAATAGTTAGATAACCTAGGTGGGGAACAACCAGGAGATCACTGCAACTCATACAAGTTGGAGAACTATCTCTCTCTCTCTCTCTTGCTCACACACACACAAAAAAACAAAAAATCCATCAAAATCAGTGTTATTGCTAATTATTGACACATGCTAGCCTGTAATACCCCCCCCCCCAGAAAAATCTACTTTGCATTTGATATATTGCAAATATATGCCATCACACACACTGGCATTTAAAGGGTTAGAATTATAAAATGAATATGTGGTGTTATGATCAGGGCTGAAGTTGAATACAATATTGTATTATTTTCAATCTGACATTACAAAAAAACTGAAAATCCCTTGTTGCTAATCATATATGCTAGCCTGTTTTTTTAACAATAATTTGTGATGCCATCACAAACACTGGCATGTAAAGGGTACAAATAAAAAAAAATCCTGCACCAGAATGCAGGAAATTAAGTCTTTGTAACAAAGAATTTCCTGGTGGGGGACCCCCAGACCCCCCGCTTAAAAAGTGGCCTGCCTGGGGCTATATTTTGCACTATATTTCCTGGCCTGAATGATTTCCCCAGTTCGGCCCTGGTTAAAAGCCTCCAATGCTTATTAGTGTGTGTGCGTTTGAACATTTGCATGTTTCAACCATACATTTCCATTTATAAATATATATATATTTTTAATATTATTATATATATATATATTATATATACATTTTTTTGATTTTTTTTACCTCCTATAATAGTGGGGGTCGCAGCTCTCTGACACCGTTATTTCGGGGGTCACGGCCTGAAAACTTGGAAACCCCTGGTTTAGATACATTAAGTATAAAAATGGCAGTTAAATCAAATCAAATCAAATCTATTAAGGCTTGTAAGGCCTGACAACACACATTAATGCCCCCATGGGCCGGACACGTCTTCTTTAAACTAAAGTTAAAGGAAAACTCCAACATTATGTGAAATTAGCTTATTTGCCATCTACCCTGGAGTTAGACAAGAAGATACATACCTTTTTCTTCTCTGTGCATGCAGTAGGAGTAGGAAGACGTTGGGAACTAGGCTAATGGAGGAACCTACTTCCAGTGACTGACGCTAAGCTAGGCTAACGGTGCGTGTCTTTCTACTCCTACTACATGCACAGAGAAGAAAAAGGGTGTGTATCTTCTTGTCTAACTCCAGGGTAGATGCCAAATAAGCTAATTTCCCAAAATGTTGGAGTTTTCCTTTAAGTTTAAATCTAAAGTCAAGAAGAAACATCACAATAAATCAAGAACAAAACAAAAACACCATAAAGTAAAAAAAAAATTAAATAAATGCAAAATAAATGCAACACTCCCAGACATGCCGCACGCGAAGGTAAGGAAAAACTCACTAAAACCTAGCAATAGGAAAAAATGCACCACAGGCAATGTGGAGGAGAGAAACCTTAGAAGGGCCGTTCAAGGGGGGATAGTATAGTGTTGCAATAAAACAGGCGAACAGTTGGTAAGCATGCACTCATGTGTAGTGAAACACAGATAAGTGCATGCGATAGCAACTGAACATTTTGAAAGATAAAAAATAGAGCGGTTCGCGTCCCACTCCTGGTGACTCCCATTTGTTGCATGTCTTCCCCCTCTCCTCCCGTGCATCCTCTCCTCATCTGCCGTCATGTCTGACCATGAAAAGCGATAAACGCAAAAAAAAAAATCTTAAAAACTTTTTTCTTTTTAAATATAATGATGAAAAGGAGCGGCGCAAGCTCCGGGGTTGTCACCAGCTTGGCTGGCCGTTCACACTAATACAATTGGCTGTATCAGAGGGTGGGAGAAGCTGGCGGGGTGGGTCCGGGTCGTTGTAAACAGCGACTCCTACAGTTCGGTCGGGGCGCCTGCTAAGCGCGGATAGGACCTGAGTGGGATAGTGTGATCCTTCCACACGCTACGCCCTCTCAGGGAGGATCCGCGCTGCCAGGTGAAAAGAAGCGGTGATTGGCTAGACGTGTGTCGGAGGAAGCACGTGGTAGCCTCCACTCTCCCAGATGATCTGACTGTGGGGGGTAAGTGCGCAGCGACCAGGAAGGGGATTGGGAATTGGCATACGACTAACATTGCAGGGATGGGGAGAAAATCCGAGGAAAATGGAGGGGGAAAAAGATCAATAAAAAAAAAAGAAAAAAAAAAAGGAGCGGCGCAGAGAGGGTCGCATCCTCCCGGTCATCATCACGGGACGTCCAACACTCCGGTTAAAATTGTAAATTGTATAGTAGTGTACATAGGAACCAGTTTCTCAGGAACTTAGCATGTCTTTTTTTTAGGGCTGTCAATTTATGCTTTAACTTTGGAGATTAATTTAAATTATTTAAAGCATTAAAATAAATTAATCTAGATTCATCATTCTATGGAGTGAAACATCTTCAATTTTAGCGACGCGGATATAAGAAAGAGGTCTAGCTGAGTCAATGTTGATGGTTTTGTTGAACATTTGTATTTCACAGGAGAGAAACTGTATTCAAAGAAAGCTATTAAATCTAAATATAGTTTCTTTGTGTAACAATATACATTTTTAAGGGATTTCGGTTCGAGATCAGAAAGGCGTAACAAGTGTAGGCTGCACCTTTCACAGATGTCCTGTGATATATCCCAATCATCACATGCTTGAACCGAAAGGATCAAATTAAGCAGCGAGCGAGAAAACTACATGTGCCACATGACTAGGATTTTAGGTCATGGGTGTCGGGTTTATGGTTTGATACAGTCACTTATCAAACCATATTCAACATTAAAAACAACTATAAAACAATACTTATTAACACACTATTAAGCTTTGAGTTCAAACAAATCCTAAACCCCTTAAAATACGAATTAACCGAAAAAGGAATACACTTTTATAATATATTCAAGAGTGATGCAGTCTGGGAGTAATCACATGTCTTTGCTGGCTCTCCAATGGTTGGATCATCGCCACCTAGTGTTCTGGAGTGCTGTGGTTCCCTGGCTTTGGGACGAACCATAAACAACTCTGGGACAAACCGATGAAGTAAACAAACATGTCCTACCTTTACGAACTTTACATTTGGCATGCGACCCATTGTGATCTAAACATTCTATTGAGCCCACATGTTGTGTGGTTTTCACATACAGCCCAAAACAAAAGCAATAATTTTGTCATTTGAAAAGACCACAAATCCCACCTTATATTATTAAGTAATTTTGAGGTCCCACACTAATATAAAGGGACCTCACTTGGGATCTGACCCAAAGGTAGGGAAAGCCTGTCTGAAGGCCTGAGGGTGAATCAGTGTGGTTCACTACTACATTAAAATACAAAACATAAGTCTAGTATTTGTGTTGCTGCAGTCTTCTTGCAATATATGTATGCCAATCTGTAGACCGTTTTCACCTAAAGGTACATGCCTAAGTAAATGGAAGATTGCTCCACTTCTGCAAGGTCAATTTGCATGTTCTTGGTATCTAGGAACATCTAGGGACCTTGGGGTATGTATTTCCAGTGTCAGAAATATTGTGTCTGTTACTAGGCTGAGTAAATTGTAATGAAGAAAAGGAGAATATGAATTATGATTTTTGCATCTTTGATCATGTTAAATCTGCGGGGCACGAGAAAATGCTCACTGAGCTCATTCGCCACCTTATTGAGATCATGTGTAAAAAAAATCTAAGCAAATGAACCGCGGGAAGATGATTAAACAGAAGGATTTGTAGATACAGTAATTAATGATAATCGATTTTAATTATAAATTCATATTTGACCTTGAACTTGACCTTATTATGGCCAAATCATACATCTATGGATAGGGAAAATGCTCCTCTTTCCAATGGCAGGGTTGAATCTGGATTTAGTAAATTCCTTGCGGTTTTTACGATAATTAGCATTTTCCGATAAATTCATATTTCCGATAAATCGTATAAAACATCAGTAAAAATGAAAAGATACACTTTGACTAGTGTTTTTGATAGGGTTATGGTCTTTACTCTTGGCTACACATATTTTTTTAAACATTAATTAACAATATACATTTTTAAGGGATTTCGGTTCGAGATCAGAAAGGCTGAGGCGCAGAGCGTAACAAGTGTAGGCTGCACCTTTCACAGATATTCTGTGATATATCCCAATCATCACATGCTTGAACCGAAAGGATCAAATTAAGAAGCGAGCAAGAAAACTACATGTGCCACCTGACTAGGATTTTAGGTCATGGGTGTCGGGTTTATGGTTTGATACAGTCACTTATCAAACCATATTCAAAATTAAAAACAACTATAAAACAATACTTATTAACACACTATTAAGCTTTGAGTTCAAACTAATCCTAAACCCCTTAAAATACGAATTAACCGAAAAAGGAATACACTTTTATAATGTGTCCAAGAGTGATGCAGTCTGGGAGTAATCACATGTCTTTGCTGGCTCTCCAATGGTTGGATCATCGCCACCTAGTGTTCTGGAGTGCTGTGGTTCCCTGGCTTTGGGACGAACCATAAACAACTCTGGGACAAACCGATGAAGTAAACAAACATGTCCTACCTTTACGAACTTTACATTTGGCATGCGACCCATTGTGATCTAAACATTCTATTGAGCCCACATGTTGTGTGGTTTTCACATACAGCCCAAAACAAAAGCAATAATTTTGTCATTTGAAAAGACCACAAATCCCACCTTATATTATTAAGTAATTTTGAGGTCCCACACTAATATAAAGGGACCTCACTTGGGATCTGACCCAAAGGTAGGGAAAGCCTGTCTGAAGGCCTGAGGGTGAATCAGTGTGGTTCACTACTACATTAAAATACAAAACATAAGTCTAGTATTTGTGTTGCTGCAGTCTTCTTGCAATATATGTATGCCAATCTGTAGACCGTTTTCACCTAAAGGTACATGCCTAAGTAAATGGAAGATTGCTCCACTTCTGCAAGGTCAATTTGCATGTTCTTGGTATCTAGGAACATCTAGGGACCTGGGGGTATGTATTTCCAGTGTCAGAAATATTGTGTCTGTTACTAGGCTGAGTAAATTGTAATGAAGAAAAGGAGAATATGAATTATGATTTTTGCATCTTTGATCATGTTAAATCTGCGGGGCACGAGAAAATGCTCACTGAGCTCATTCACCACGTTATTGAGATCATGTGTAAAAGAAATCTAAGCAAATGAACCGCAGGAAGATGATTAAACAGAAGGATTTGTAGATACAGTAATTAACGATAATCGATTTTAATTATAAATTCATATTTGACCTTGAACTTGACCTTATTATGGCCAAATCATACATCTATGGATAGGGGAAATGCTCCTCTTTCCAATGGCAGGGTTGAATCTGGATTTAGTCATTTCCTTGCGGTTTTTACGATAATTAGCATTTTCCGATACATTTATATTTCCGATAAATCGTATAAAACATCGGTAAAAATGAAAAGATACACTTTGACTACTGTTTTTGATAGGGTTATGGTCTTTACTCTTGGCTACACATTTTTTTTAAACATTACAATATACATTTTTAAGGGATTTCGGTTCGAGATCAGAAAGGCTGAGGCGCAGAGCGTAACAAGTGTAGGCTGCACCTTTCACAGATATTCTGTGATTTTCTTTTTTTTTTTTTTTTATTGAAATTCAAGTGACATGCACACATACAGCTCATCATCATCTCCTTAAACAGTCATCATTGCACAATCATAATTCAAATGACATACACACATACAGCTCATCGTCTCCTTAAACAGTAATAATCATTACATCTTTTTAGTAGCCGCAAAGACAATTACCTAAGCAAAAACCAAAACCACTACATCCCTTCCATCAAACCTAAACCCCCCTTCCATCTCTCCCTTGCAGCGTGATGTCCCCACCTCTTCACATCCCACCGCATCCTTCCCTTCACGTCCCCCTCTACTCTCCTTACAACCCCCTCCACCCCCCAATCCACCCCCTTTTTTACCAGAGCCTGTCTGGCCTCCCACAGCCCCTTCTTAAAAAGGCCCATGATGAACCATTGCAGGAGACGCCCCCTACGCCCCCCCCCCGCTCTACCAATCCCTCGCTCCAATCTCGCCCATGTGACCCCAACACTCCCCTCCAACCTCCCAATCAACACAGATGCCCTAGCCCACACCCCCCCTGCAAAAGGACAGTCCCACATGATGTGTCTAATAGACTCGTCCTCCAAGCAACCAGCTCTGGGGCACGCCGGGGATCTCGCCAAGCCATGCCGATGCATGATCTCACGCACCGGCAAACTCCTGTGTAGCATCAGCCACCCTAAGTCCTTGAGCCCGTTATCCAGTCCAGGCATTTGTACAGACAACCAAACCGTAGCGGGTATCCCCACCACAGCTGGCGCCGTCACTCCCTGTCTCACCTCAGCATAGAGCCTCCTCTGGTCCAACCCCACATCCCCTTCCAGAGCCCCAGGATGAGTCCGCAGCCACTTTGCCGCATGGCCGAAATGCCACGGCATCTGCTCCGCCCGGGGGCCCAAATTGGACCAGGCCATGCCCATGACCCTCCTTGCCGGGTAGGCAAAATAGAACCGGAGGAAAAAACCCGATGGATGGACCACCGGAGAGGACAATTCTTTCAGCAGAAAAGAAACAAAAACGCAGTCCAACTTGAGTGGGAAATGGGGCACGTCCCTCCCCCCTTCCCCAACCGGAGCCAACATGCGCGCCCTCGCCACATATTCATAACTTCCCCCCCACATGAACCGAAACACAAGCCGAGTAAGCGGCACCCGCATGCTTGCCGGCATCGGGAAGATGTACGCCAGGTACAGGAGGGATGGCAACACGTCTACCTTCAACACCAGTACCATCCCCGTAAAGGTCAGTCTCCTGGCCTTCCAGAGGCCAAACTTTTTGTGAACGGCCTCTATTCGCCTGGTCCAGTTGACCATAGCACTGTGGGCTGTCTCAAAGAGGACCCCAAGAATCCTCAGGGCCCCTTCACATAGCGACAGCCCTCCTGGTACGTCTGTCCTACTCTTCCACCGCCCAAAGAACTTAACCGAGGATTTCGCACGGTTAAGCTCCGCACCTGACACCCGTCCAAAGTCCTGAAAAATCTCCAAAGACCGTCTCAGACACGCATCATTGTCCAGTAGCAATGTAGTATCATCCGCATACTGCGACAACTTGACCCTCTGGCCCCTGCTGCCTGGTGCCAGGATACCCTTCACACCCGGGTCAGCCCTAATGGCAGCCGCCAGGGGCTCCATATAAAGGACGTAGAGCAGGGGAGAGAGCGGACACCCCTGTCTTACCCCTGCGTGCAACCCAAAAAACTCCCCCAAGTGCCCATTGACAGAAACTGTGCTCCCCACTGCTGTGTACAGGGTGCGCAGCCACCCAACAAAAACCCGCCCTAAACCTATTCTTTCTAAAACTTTGAACATAAAACCCCAGTGAACCCTATCAAAGGCCTTGGCCTGATCAAGACCCACCACCATTAGTGGCTGGTCCCGATCCTCTGCCCAAGCGATGACGTCTCTGATGAGCTGGAGATTCCATTGCAATGAGCGCCCAGCCACCCCACACGTCTGGTCCACATGGACCGCCTCTGGAAGAGCTGTGCACAGACGGCCTGTGAGAACCTTCGCCAAAAGCTTGTAATCAACACACAGCATGGTCAATGGCCGCCAGTTCTTAAGGTCAGTGGCATCCCCCTTCTTAAACAGAAGTGAGATCACCCCCTTAGCCATTGTCCCTCCCAGTGCCCCCATGCGGAGGACCTCGGTCAGGACCTCGAGAACCACCGGCCCGAGAATATCCCAAAACTTGAGATAAAACTCAGCCGGCAGGCCATCGATGCCCGGAACCTTACGCTTGCCCATTCTACGAAGGGCACCCTCCAATTCCTCGAGAGAGAGAGGGGCCTCCAAAGCCTCAGCCATGTCTGACGGTACCCTCTGAGCCACAAGCTGCAAAAATGCCTCTGCTCTCTCCTCCTCCACCTCTCGTTCACAGAAAAAGGAGCGGAAATGATCGGTTGCGACCCTTACCATCTCCCCTGTCTCAGTAACCACCTGACCCTGGCTGTCCCTAACTCCCGCTATCACCCTCCTTCCCTTGTCAGCCCTCACGCTGCTGAAGAAAGCTGCAGAACACGTCTCATTCTTCTCCAGGAACTCACGGCGTGACTGCGTCAGGTAAGCGCGGGCCTTATCCTCATAGACACCCCTAAGTTCTGTCTTAAGGGAGTCACAAGCCTGTTGGTCTACAGCGCCACCTAGGTTGCCCAAAGTGTATTTGAGCTCGAGGAGGTGTTGAAGCCGAAACACTTCCCTCCCCGCCTCCTTCGCCCTCCGCTTACAGTACATAATACAAAACCCCTTTATCCTCTCCTTAGCCCCCTCCCACCAATCCACCACACCAGAAAACATGGCCCTAAGTCCCTCGAGCCCCCTGAAAAAGGAGACAAAACTGCTGCAGAACTCATCCTCACCAAGTACACTGGAGTTCAACCTCCAATACCCCGGGCCGAAGACTGGAGCGCTAGACCGGACCCGAAAGAGGACTCCATCATGGTCAGAGAAAAAAACCGGGACCACCCGGCCCGACAATAGGACCAAGGACCGAGAAAAAAACACATAATCAAGCCGCCTGGCTACCCCCCGGGAGTTGCGCCATGTGGGCCCATCTACTCGAGGGGTCAGTGCCTTCCCCCCATCCACCAGCCCCTGCCCCTTGAAAAAAGAACCCACACACCCAGCACTTGGATCCCCCACCCTTCCCAGATCCACATTAAAATCACCCCCCACCACCATCTGCCTGTTTGTGGCAAAAAAAGGCCTTAAAGCCTCCATCATGTCCCTCCATTCACCCGCCCTCTGTGGCCCGTACACCACCACCACCCTCAATTTCAAAACCCCAATATTCACATCAACCCCCATGACCCTCCCCTGCACAATAGCAAAAGAACCCACCACCCTTGCCTCCCGATTTCCAAACAGTATCCCTACGCCAGAAGAGTGAACCCCCCCCACTGACCAAAACGATTCCCCCTTATCCCATTCCTGTGAAAACAGACCACAATCCCTCCCATCCCGTAAGTGCACCTCTTGCACAAAACAGACCGTGAGCCTGAGTGTGGCAACATAATCGAAAAAAACCCTCCTCTTGACAGATCCCCTCAACCCCCGCGCGTTAAAAGTACCCACCGTGAAAGCCATTGACATTATTATATGTCACTCTCTTGCCCGACCTCCTCATCCTCCCCCGTTTCCCAAGACAATGGTTTCTCAAAAAGAGTCTCAAAGGGGTCCATACTGTTCATCTTGTCCAGGACAGGGGAACCCGGTATACCACCCCCCTCCCCCTCAACGTCCCCCAAACCCACTCCCCCTCCAACCCCCTGCTCCCCCCCAACCTGTGCCACCCCACCTCCCCTCACCTTTTTTTTTGGGGCCCCCACCTGTTGTTCCCCCTGCCCCCATACCTCCTACCCCAGGTGGAGTCCTTTTACCCTTTCTCCGTTTTCTACCGACTCCTCTGCCTCCACCAGCCTCCTCGTCCCCCACCTCTCCATCTGAAGACACAGGGGAAACTGTCTTTGCCAACCTCTCCTTGCTGACAACCGGGGGTACCGTCTTCGCCGCTGTGTCCTCCACAGAAAACGACCCTATTGTCCCCCCTGGTGCACGTTCTTTCTCCTCTTCGACCATTGGCGTACCCTCCTCTCCATCTGAAGACACAGGGGAAACTGTCTTTGCCAGCCTCTCCTTGCTGACAACCGGGGGTACCGTCTTCGCCGCTGTGTCCTCCACAGAAAAAGACCCTATTGTCCCCCCTGGTGCACGTTCTTTCTCCTCTTCGACCAACGGCGTACCCTCCTCTCCATCTGAAGACACAGGGGAAACTGTCTTTGCCAACCTCTCCTTGCTGACAACCGGGGGTACCGTCTTCGCCGCTGTGTTCTCCACAGAAAAAGACCCTATTGTCCCCCCTGGTGCACGTTCTTTCTCCTCTTCGACCATCGGCGTAACCTCCTTCCCCATCACCACCACTGCTGAATAACGCCGCGCATGGGGACAGGCCCTCACCAGGTGGTCAAAAGAACCGCAGTTATGGCATTTCTTTCCCACCTTGCAATCTTTTGCCATGTGGCCCGCCTCATTGCATGTCCGGCACTTCACCTCCCCACACTTTCCGTCAGAGTGCCCCACCACCCGGCACTTTCGGCAGAAAGGAGGCTGGTTGTTATAAAACACATACCCCCTTTCCGACCCCAAGGTAAAGAAAGCCGGGGGATGAGCCAACCCGTCACAGGCACCTGGATCATCCCTTAGGAGCACCTGCACCTGCCTCCGCCCCGTCCAGAATCCATCTCTATCTTTTGTCCTTCGGACCTCAGATATCACCTCAGCGTAGGGGGCCAGGAAATCAGTCACCGGCTTATCGAGCACCCACGGGTTGTACATCGTGAGGGTGATAACTCGGAAATTCAGCCTGTCCAGGGAAATCACCTCGAAATGCCTGAGGGGTCCGGCATGGCCCTCCATCCGCTTGCAGTCCTCCAAAACCCCCTGAAGCCCCTCACTGGATTTCAGGGTAACATCGTAGCCCCTCTCCTGGGCATTATGCTGAATGCAAAAAACGTCCTCCACCTTCAACTTTAGTTGGGCCATGATGACACCACCCACAAAAACATCTCTGTTAAATATGGGCGTCGTTCCATCCCTCCATATAAACCGCGCCGAAAACCGTAACCCTGCCTTAGGGGTCGACTGTCGCGAAGTGCTGGCCATCATGTGGAGAAACCAAAACAAAATAAGTTTTGGGTGTGGGCGTGATGTCCTAATAGAAACAAGAAAACGATCTTGTTGTCGTTTCAGACTCTGTTGCCGAGTGATGTGGTTCCCTGGCTTTGGGACGAACCATAAACAACTCTGGGACAAACCGATGAAGTAACAAAACATGTCCTACCTTTACCAACTTTACATTTGGCATGCAACCCATTGTGATCTAAACATTCTATTGAGCCCACATGTTGTGTGGTTTTCACATACAGCCCAAAAGAAAAGCAATAATTTTGTCATTTGAAAAGACCACAAATCCCACCTTATATTATTAAGTAATTTTGAGGTCCCACACTAATATAAAGGGACCTCACTTGGGATCTGACCCAAAGGTAGGGAAAGCCTGTCTGAAGGCCTGAGGGTGAATCAGTGTGGTTCACTACTACATTAAAATACAAAACATAAGTCTAGTATTTGTGTTGCTGCAGTCTTCTTGCAATATATGTATGCCAATCTGTAGACCGTTTTCGCCTAAAGGTACATGCCTAAGTAAACGGAAGATTGCTCCACTTCTGCAAGGTCAATTAGCATGTTCTTGGTATCTAGGAACATCTAGGGACCTGGGGGTATGTATTTCCAGTGTCAGAAATATTGTGTCTGTTACTAGGCTGAGTAAATTGTAATGAAGAAAAGGAGAATATGAATGATGATTTTTGCATCTTTGATCATGTTAAATCTGCGGGGCACGAGAAAATGCTCACTGAGCTCATTCACCACCTTATTGAGATCATGTGTAAAAAGAATCTAAGCAAATGAACCGCGGGAAGATGATTAAACAGAAGGATTTGTAGATACAGTAATTAATGATAATCGATTTTAATTATAAATTCATATTTGACCTTGAACTTGACCTTATTATGGCCAAATCATACATCTATGGATAGGGAAAATGCTCCTCTTTCCAATGGCAGGGTTGAATCTGGATTTAGTCATTTCCTTGCGTTTTTTACGATAATTAGCATTTTCCGATAAATTCATATTTCCGATAAATCGTATAAAACATCGGTAAAAATGAAAATATACACTTTGACTACTTTTTTGATAGGGTTATGGTCTTTACTCTTGGTTACAATTTTTTTTTCAAACATTAATTAACAATATACATTTTAAGGGATTTCGGTTCAAGATCAGAAAGGCTGAGGCGCAGAGCATAACAAGTGTAGGCTGCACCTTTCACAGATATTCTGTGATATATCCCAATCATCACATGCTTGAACCGAAAGGATCAAATTAAGAAGCAAGCGGGAAAACTACATGTGCCACCTGACTAGGATTTTAGGTCATGGGTGTCGGGTTTATGGTTTGATACAGTCACTTATCAAACCATATTCAAAATTAAAAAACACCTATAAAACAATACTTATTAACACACTATTAAGCTTTGAGTTCAAACAAAATCCTAAACCCCTTAAAATACGAATTAACCGAAAAAGGAATACACTTTTATAATGTGTTCAAGAGTGATGCAGTCTGGGAGTAATCACATGTCTTTGCTGGCTCTCCAATGGTTGGATCATCGCCACCTAGTGTTCTGGAGTGCTGTGGTTCCCTGGCTTTGGGGCGAACCATAAACAACTCTGGGACAAACCGATGAAGTAACAAAACATGTCCTACCTTTACCAACTTTACATTTGGCATGCAACCCAGTGTGATCTAAACATTCTATTGAGCCCACATGTTGTGTGGTTTTCACATACAGCCCAAAAGAAAAGCAATAATTTTGTCATTTGAAAAGACCACAAATCCCACCTTATATTATTAAGTAATTTTGAGGTCCCACACTAATATAAAGGGACCTCACTTGGGATCTGACCCAAAGGTAGGGAAAGCCAGTCTGAAGGCCTGAGGGTGAATCAGTGTGGTTCACTACTACATTAAAATACAAAACATAAGTCTAGTATTTGTGTTGCTGCAGTCTTGCAATATATGTACAGTATGCCAATCTGTAGACCGTTTTCGCCTAAAGGTACATGCCTAAGTAAATGGAAGATTGCTCCACTTCTGCAAGGTCAATTAGCATGTTCTTGGTATCTAGGAACATCTAGGGACCTGGGGGTATGTATTTCCAGTGTCAGAAATATTGTGTCTGTTACTAGGCTGAGTAAATTGTAATGAAGAAAAGGAGAATATGAATGATGATTTTTGCATCTTTGATCATGTTAAATCTGCGGGGCACGAGAAAATGCTCACTGAGCTCATTCACCACCTTATTGAGATCATGTGTAAAGAAAATCTAAGCAAATGAACCGCGGGAAGATGATTAAACAGAAGGATTTGTAGATACAGTAATTAATGATAATCGATTATAATTATAAATTCATATTTGACCTTGACCTCATTATGGCCAAATCATACATCTATGGATAGTGGAAATGCTCCTCTTTCCAATGGCAGGGTTGAATCTGGATTTAGTAATTTCCTTGCGGTTTTTACGATAATTAGCATTTTCCGATAAATTCATATTTCCGATAAATCGTATAAAACATCGGTAAAAATGAAAAGATACACTTTGACTACTGTTTTTGATAGGGTAATGGTCTTTACTCTTGGCTACACATTTTTATTTTTTTAAACATTAATTAACAATATACATTTTTAAGGGATTTCGGTTCGAGATCAGAAAGGCTGAGGCGCAGAGCGTAACAAGTGTAGGCTGCACCTTTCACAGATATTCTGTGATATATCCCAATCATCACATGCTTGAACCGAAAGGATCAATTTAAAAACGAGCAAGAAAACTACATGTGCCACCTGACTAGGATTTTAGGTCATGGGTGTCGGGTTTATGGTTTGATACAGTCACTTATCAAACCATATTCAAAAATGTAAAACACCTATAAAACAATACTTATTAACACACTATTAAGCTTTGAGTTCAAACAAATCATAAACCCCTTAAAATACGAATTAACCGAAAAAGGAATACACTTTTATAATGTGTTCAAGAGTGATGCAGTCTGGGAGTAATCACATGTCTTTGCTGGCTCTCCAATGGTTGGATCATCGCCACCTAGTGTTCTGGAGTGCTGTGGTTCCCTGGCTTTGGGACGAACCATAAACAACTCTGGGACAAACCGATGAAGTAAACAAACATGTCCTACCTTTACGAACTTTACATTTGGCATGCGACCCATTGTGATCTAAACATTCTATTGAGCCCACATGTTGTGTGGTTTTCACATACAGCCCAAAACAAAAGCAATAATTTTGTCATTTGAAAAGACCACAAATCCCACCTTATATTATTAAGTAATTTTGAGGTCCCACACTAATATAAAGGGACCTCACTTGGGATCTGACCCAAAGGTAGGGAAAGCCTGTCTGAAGGCCTGAGGGTGAATCAGTGTGGTTCACTACTACATTAAAATACAAAACATAAGTCTAGTATTTGTGTTGCTGCAGTCTTGCAATATATGTATGCCAATCTGTAGACCGTTTTCGCCTAAAGGTACATGCCTAAGTAAATGGAAGATTGCTCCACTTCTGCAAGGTCAATTAGCATGTTCTTGGTATCTAGGAACATCTAGGGACCTGGGGGTATGTATTTCCAGTGTCA
This sequence comes from Notolepis coatsorum, assembly GCF_963971535.1. NCBI lineage: Eukaryota > Metazoa > Chordata > Actinopteri > Aulopiformes > Paralepididae > Notolepis > Notolepis coatsorum. The sequence continues at coordinate 57,113 of NW_028169479.1, read as the reverse complement.
GAAATATTGTGTCTGTTACTAGGCTGAGTAAATTGTAATGAAGAAAAGGAGAATATGAATTATGATTTATGATCTTTGCATCTTTGATCATGTTAAATCTGCGGGGCACGAGAAAATGCTCACTGAGCTCATTCACCACCTTATTGAGATCATGTGTAAAAAAATCTAAGCAAATGAACCGCGGGAAGATGATTAAACAGAAGGATTTGTAGATACAGTAATTAATGATAATCGATTTTAATTATAAATTCATATTTGACCTTGAACTTGACCTTATTATGGCCAAATCATACATCTATGGATAGGGGAAATGCTCCTCTTTCCAATGGCAGGGTTGAATCTGGATTTAGTAATTTCCTTGCGGTTTTTACGATAATTAGCATTTTCCGATAAATTCATATTTCCGATAAATCAGATAAAACATCGGTAAAAATGAAAAGATAGACTTTGACTACTGTTTTTGATAGGGTTATGGTCTTTACTCTTGGCTACACATATTGTTTTTTTTAAACATTAATTAAGAATATACATTTTAAGGGATTTCGGTTCGAGATCAGAAAGGCTGAGGCGCAGAGCGTAACAAGTGTAGGCTGCACCTTTCACAGATATTCTGTGATATATCCCAATCATCACATGCTTGAACCGAAAGGATCAATTTAAGAAGCGCGCGTGAAAACTACATGTGCCACATGACTAGGATTTTAGGTCATGGGTGTCGGGTTTATGGTTTGATACAGTCACTTATCAAACCATATTCAAAATTAAAAACAACTATAAAACAATACTTATTAACACACTATTAAGCTTTGAGTTCAAACAAATCCTAAACCCCTTAAAATACGAATTAACCGAAAAAAGAATACACTTTTATAATATATTCAAGAGTGATGCAGTCTGGGAGTAATCACATGTCTTTGCTGGCTCGCCAATGGTTGGATCATCGCCACCTAGTGTTCTGGAGTGCTGTGGTTCCCTGGCTTTGGGACGAACCATAAACAACTGATTGATTGATTGATTGATTGATTGATTGATTGATTGATTGATTGATTGATTGATTGATTGATTGAAAAGTTTATTTACAGATTGCAGAATGGGTACAGTACAGTACAGCTCAATACATACAATTGTTAAGGGGATGCAGACCAGAGAAAGACTTTCGTCTTGTTTTTTTTTTTTAAACTTAAATTTTTTATTAACAGTTATTTAGACAGACAGCACTTACAAAAAATAAATAATAAAAAATGAAGAGACTAGTATCACAATAAAAACAAAAAGAAAAAACAGTGCACATAAATATTTACATGGGTATCACATGGTTAGTTGTCTGGTTCCCCTACTGTTGTTTTCTAGGTATTTGATACAAAGGCTGATTGTGTATCTCCCTTAAACAGGCATAAACAGGTAATTCCTACTCAAAGACAATAAATGTTGACTAAGGTTTGTATGTGTGATCTGGGTCCAGAGACCCTCCTTGAGTTTCTTTCTTCCCTTCTCCTTCGTCCTTTCTTTTTTTTTCTTTTGTTTATTAACTTTCACTTTGCCTTTTGTTTCACCCATACACAAACCACATCATCCCTGAATATTTAATATCACACCGTTAAACAGACATAAATAATAAGGTATAAAAGCATTCAGCACTTGTAATATCCCAAAAACAAAATAGAAAATATTAACTAAAGTACAGGTGTGTGACATGGGTTCATAGACCCTGCTTGAACATCTTTCCTCCTTTACCCTTCGCTCTCTTGTGTTGCATTTGGTTCTTCCTCTGTGATGTCGTTCTCGTTCCTTTTATAATCCTCCCACTTTCCCCATCTTTCCCCAAATTTCTCTTCCTGTAACCTCAGCATGTGTGTTATCCTTTCCATATCCTGTATTTCTTCCACTATTCCTACCCATTTTGCTATTGTCGGTGGGTCTTCCTTATACCACAGTCTCGTTATTGCTTTTCTGGCCGCTATCAACATTATCTTTATTAAATATTTGTCCCCCCCTTGTATTCCCTCGTGTGTCAGGTCTCCTAAGTAAAGCACCAGTCCTGTTTGTGGTATCCCGTATCCTAATATTCTGATCATTGCTTCCCCTATCTCCTCCCAATACCCCTTCAGCTTCTGACATCCCCAGAATATGTGCGTGTGATTTGCCCCCTCCTTCCCACACATCCTCCAGCATGCTTTTTGTGTTGGTGCATATTTTCCCTTCAGCTCTGGGGTTATAAAGAATCTGATTATGTTTTTCCATCCAAATTCTTTCCATATTCTCGATCCTGTTGTTGAATGTTGTACCTCGCATATGTTCCCCCATTCCTTCCCTGTTATTTCTATCTCTAGCTCTCTCTCCCATTTCTCCCTTATGTAATCTGTCGTGTGTCCCTTGCTGGTCATTATAGCCCGGTATATTGCTGATATTACTCTTCCTTGCCCCCCTTCGTATGCCCATACTATCATCTTTATTATTCCATTCTGTTCCTCGTCTTTGGCCCCCCTTATTTCTTTGTTGTAGTAGTCTCTAACCTGTAGATATCTGAAGTGGTCCCTGTTTTCTAGTCCAAATTTCTCCTTTAATTTTTGTAGTGTCTGCATTTCTCCCTTCTCTATCATTTTGCATATTGCTGTTGCCCCCCCCCTCTCCCACCTTCTGAATCCATGGTCTAACCTCCCTGGTTTGAATCTCTTGTCATGTGCTACCCATCTCAGGACCCCTGACTGCTTCTCCAATTTGTGTGTTTTTACTACTCTGTTCCATATGGTCAAGGTGCATTTGGTGATTGGATCTAATAGTCCCTCTTTTTCTTTAAATAGTTCCCTATCCCCCACCAGAGCTTGTACCTTGTATCCCTCCCCTTCTTTTTCAATGTCTTTCCATCTTGCCTCATATCTGTCGTTACACCAGCACGTCACTGCTCTCAGTTGTGCTGCATAGTAATAATCTTGTAGGCTGGGTACTGCCATCCCTCCCTCTTCCTTTGGTAGTTGTAGTGTTTTATATCTGACCCGTGGTCTTCTCCCCGCCCATATGAACCTCGATATCAGTCTGTCCCACTCCCTGAATTGATTCTGTGGTATTTGTATCGGTAGTGACTGGAATAGGTACAGTAACCTTGATAGTATGTTCATTTTAATGACCTCTATTCTTGAATTGAAGTCCAAGGGCATTACTGTCCATCTCTCTAGGTCTCTCTTGATGTTCTGATTTATCTGTGTATAATTCGCCTCAAACAGTTTCTCCACCCCTCTCGTGATGTTCACCCCTAAGTATTTAATCTTGTCCATGTCCCATCTTATCCCGTACTGTTCTCTAATTTCCGTCGTTGGAGAATAGTTCCATGCTAAGGTCTGTGTCTTTGTCACGTTTAGTTTGTATCCTGAGTAGTGGCCATATTCCTTCAGTAGATCCATGAGTGCCGGGAAGCTCTTTTCTGGTTGCCTCATGTATACTAACACGTCGTCTGCAAATAAGCCTAGTTTATATTCCGTTCCCTTTATCCTTACTCCCTTGATGTCCTCGGTCTGCCTGATCAGTTGTGCCAGTGGTTCTATGAAAACGGCGAAGAGCGTCGGTGAGAGACAACATCCCTGTCTGGTAGCCCTCTCTAATCTGATTCTATCCGTCAAGCTGCCATTCACCTTAACCCTCGCTGTCGGCTCTTGATATAGCGCCTTGATCATCTTCATCGCCCTCCCGTTCAGTCCGAACCTCATCAATGTTTTATATAAAAATGTCCAGCTCACGCTGTCGAACGCTTTTTCTGCATCTAGGCTAATCAGTACCGCGCTACCCCCTTGTTTTTGTATCTCCTCTACTATGTGTAATGTCTTTCTCACGTTGTCCTGTGTCTGTCTCCCTTTAATAAATCCAGTTTGATCTTCATCTATAATGTCTGGCATAAACGTCTCAAATCTTTTTGATATTATCGATGTATACATCTTGTAATCTACGTTGAGTATGGACACAGGTCTGAAACTACTACATAATTCCCTATCCTTCCCTTCCTTCGGTATCGTGGTGATTATGGCTTCCTTCCACGAGGGGGGCATTTTCCCCTCTTCCATCGTGTGTCTGAACGCCGCCCCTAACATGGGTGCTAATTCAGTTCTAAATGTCTTGTAGAATTCCGATGGGAATCCGTCGCTCCCCGGAGACTTGTTGTTTTTAGCTCTACTAATTGCATCTTCCAGTTCTTGTTCCGTAATTATTTTATTTAACTCTTCATTCTGTTCTTTCCCTATCGATGGTAACTCTAGCTTCTCCAGATATGTTTCTATTTCCTCTTCTCCCGCTGCTTTTGGCTGTGTGTATAATTTCTCATAGTATTCTCTAAATGTCCTCTCTATTTCAGCTGGGTCCCTCAATATTGTGTGTATCGTGTTCAACTTCTGTTGCGTTCTAATTCTCCTAGCCAACAGTCTGGTCGCTTTTGGTCCCCCTTCATAGTACGTTTGTTTCATGAACCTCGCTTTCTTTTCTATTTCCGTCAATAATTCCCTATTTATCCTGGCCTTTACTTCTTTGATTTCTCTGAGCGTTTCCTGTTCTTTTGATATCTGGTGTCTCCCCTCTAGCTTCTTTAGCTTCCCTATCAGATTGTGATATGTCTCCGTTCTGGCCTTCTTCAGCATTGCTGTTTTTTCCATCAATTTCCCCCTTATCACTACCTTCAGTGTGTCCCATAGAATGTTCGGGTCTACCGCCCCGTTGTCATTTTCTTCCTTATATCTGGCTATCTCCTCCTTGATCTGACTCACCACCCCTTTGTTATTTAATATTCCTACATTTAGTCTCCAAATCGTGTTCCTCCGTCTCCCTTCTAGATCTACTGTCAGATATATGGCACTGTGATCCGATATGTCCGCCACTCCTATACTGCTCTCCCGTGCCCTGTAACTGTCCCCCGTCGTCATCAAAAAGTAGTCTATTCTCGCATACGTCACGTGTGGGTGTGAGTAATGTGTGTATTCCCTGTCCATGGCGTGCATCTCCCTCCAAACGTCTGTAATTCCCATTTCCGTCATCTGAATATTCATATATCTACTGATGGGCGCCCGTCCTTTTCTAGTACTCGTGGTGTCTAGGTCGTGATTCAGTACTACGTTAAAATCTCCCGTACATATCAATATCCCTTCTAGTTCCATCACTATCATGTCAAAAATGGTCTCATATAAATCCCTCTCACTCTCTGGGGGTGCATAAACATTTACTAACGTAACCATTTGGCCCTCCATTTTCCCCTTCACCAAAACAAACCTTCCCTCCTTGTCCCTTACTTCCTTGATCAATTCAAATTTGACTGTGTTTTTGATTAACGTGATTACTCCTCTCCTCGGGTTTTGTTCAAAGGAACTATAGTATGCATTTTCATATCCAAATCTCTTCAGTTTCTCATGACCCTGTGCTACCAAATGTGTCTCCTGCAGAAAAATCACTTCCATCTCACTTTTTTTACATTTCAACATCACTTTGCCCCTTTTTATCGCATTATTCATTCCATTAACGTTTAACGACATCATTTTTATACCTTTAACCCTTGTCATCTTTCTTCTTCTTTCGTCTGTCAGTCCCCCCCATGTCACACTCATTCCCCCCTCCGGTTGGAGCCTCCGCTCTCTTCACCGAATACATATAATGATTAACATAAATAAAAAACATAAACTTTACATAAAGTGCTCCCAAGGCGTTCGGGGGGTCCCTGTGTCCCCCCCTGTCCCCTGCTGGTGGGTGAGGGGTAATTGCCCTCCTAGCGAGGGGCCCCCTCCTGACGGCTTGGGGGTTTGAAACCCTTGCCCCCAATCGCTCGTCATATTTGTCCAGCTTTCTTACTGTTTTTTTTTTTGCTTTCGAGCTCCTGGTCAAAAGCGCTCTGTCCTTCCTTTTGATCAAAGACCCTCTTTTCTTGGTCCCTCTCAATGTGACTCATATGTTTCATTGTCCCTCCTTCCTCCCATATCCGTGTGCGGTGTCTCCCGTGTACCCCTTATTATTTTCTTTTCCTCTCCTCTATTTTCTATGTGATGTCCATTTATCCCCTTAATCCCTCCCAACTGTGTTACTCACAGCGTGTTTCTATGTATCTGTTTCAGTATGGTCTGTGTCTCGCCTATCAAACCTAGTTATATTTCCATTTATTTCCTCCATCAGCTTGTGTATTATGTGTCCATGTATACGTTACGTTCATTTCTATATCCTGCCTCTACCTGGGAATGTGTGCTTATGCATATGTTATTTCAGTTTCTATACTTTGTCTCTATTTGAATAGTTTTTTCAATCTCTTGTGCGTGTACTCATCCGTTCGTCTCCTCCCGCCTCCTCTCCGTCTGGCCTCCTCATCCGTCTCCGTCCTCGCTCCGTCACGTTTCACCTCCGCCTTCTCCTCTCTCCTCCCTCCGGTTTCGGTCTTCCACTCTGATCCACCTGCGGGCTCCTTCCAATCTCTGCTGCAGGCTCCGCGTCTGTTCCTCCCGCCTCCTTCCTTCTCCGTCCTCCGCCATCCTCATCCCTCGCCGTCTCATCTCTCGCTCCGCTTCTCGTGCCGTCGCGTACATCGCCGCTCCTTCCTCCCAGTGAATCCTTAGCGAGGTCATGGGTGACTGGAATCTCATTCCGTTTTCTTTCAGGGTTTTCTTCAGTCCCGCGTAGGACCTGCGTGTTATCGCTACCGCTGTCGAGTAGTCGTGATCAAATGATAGTCTTTTCCCTTCGATTTCAATCTTCTTGGTCCACGCGGTTCTGAGTACCAATTCCTTAACCTCGAATCTCAGAAAGTTAATAATCACCGCCCTCGGAGGTCTGTCCGGTTGTGGTCTCGGAGCCAACGCCCTGTGGGCCCTCTGTATCTCCATTTTTTCCAGTCCCGTTTCCTTCATTTGTTCTTTGATAAGCTTTTAATCATATAGGGTCACCGATTCCCCTTCGACTCCTTCTTTCAGTCCCCATATTCTGATGTTATTTCTCCGTGACCTCCCCTCCATGTCCGACATCTTTGTCTCCATCTGTTCTTGTTTCTGAATCACACATGTTAATACCTCGTGTATCTCCGTGTTCCATTCCTCCGCGTGAGCCGTCCTAGTCTGTAACTCGGTCACGTTTCTGTCCTGTCCCGCCATCCCTCCACCCTTTTGATTTCTGTATTCATTTCACCTCTGAAGTCCTCCTGTTCCTTCCTCAATTCCTCCCGTAGCTTCCCAATATCATTCCTTATCGTGTCCGTGTTCAGTTTTATCGCCGCTGTTATGTTCTCCAGTATCCCGGCCTGCATGTTCACGGCCCATCCTGGCATTCCCGTGTCTGCCTCGGCGGTACCTCCCCCTTCTTTCGCCTGGCTTTTCTCGGCTTCGCTCCGGGGATTCTGTTTCTTCGGATTCTCTCCTTCTCGTATGTTCTCCATTTCTATTTCCTTCACAATCGTTGTCTCTTCCTTACTTCTCGTGAGCATTTTCCTTTTTAATTACTTTTCGGGTCTTTTTTTATCCGTTTTTTCACTCATTTGACCAGGAGCTCTTTCGCACGTGTGTTACCCGTCTGCTCTCATACCGGAAGCCGACTTTCGTCTTGTTTACATCAGGGTCCCCCATTTTCAATTCATCCTAACATATATGACATACACAACATACAGATAGACAGTACTGCTACATCTATACATTTATGACATACCAGATTTGCAAATACAGTATTGTTTGTGATGCAAAAGTGTCCAGAAAAAAAGTGTGACGTAGAAACTGTACATTGGAGGAGGTTGGGTAGGTGGGGTGGGGTTGGGTGGGTGGGTGGGTGGCTGTACATTGGAGGTGGGACACACACACACACACACTGTACACTGTACATTGGAATAGTGACAAAGCCATACTTGGTCATTTACTGTACAACTGGGTTAGGACATTTGTAGGGGCCAGTTTCGAATTGCAGTCTCCCGTAGGTGTTTTTTGAGAGTGTTTTTGAAGGTGGGTAGTGATTCACATTCCTTTACAGCTTTGGGTAGGGCGTTCCACATTGATGTGGCATAATTGCTAAACGTGTTTAGTCCCTTGTTTGAGCCAAATCTGGGTTTAACATGATTTGTGGAGCTCCCTCTGGTGTTGTGATCGTGGTATTCACTGACCTTTGGGAAGTATTTTGACATGTACATGGGTACCTTGGTCGTGTAGTGTATCTTGTAGACCAGGCCCATTGCAAGTTGCTGTACTCTGTCGTCTACTCTAAAGCATCCTAGGTTGTCAAAGTGGGCAGGGGTGAGGTGGGTTCTAGGAGTCAGGTCAAGCAGTAGTCTGACTAGTTTGTTTTGAGATGTTTGTAATTTGTTTTTTAGTGCCTTTGAGGTGCTTTGGTACCATGAGGTGCAAGCATAGTTGTAGTACCCTTGAATGAGTGCTCCTGCCAGAGTCATCTTTCCTTGTGACAATATTGTCACCCACTGTAACTGAGAAGCCGTCGGTCTTGCTGAGTTTGTTATTTGAACCGAAGAGAATGGACTCTGTTTTGCCCATGTGTAATGATAGTTTGTTGTCGGCGAGCCATATGCAGATTTTGCCAATTCCGAGCTGAGGGCTTTTTCAACCTGTAACTTGTTCTTGTCAGAGACCAGCAGGGCTGAGTCGTCCGCAAACAGGAACAAGTTGCAGTCACAAGCTGACGACATGTTATTTGCATAAATTAGGAATAGTAGCGGTCCTAGTATGCTTCCTTGTGGAACACCACAGCTCACTGTGAGGGGGGGGGGGGATAGGGTACCGTTTACCTCCACCATCTGTTCTCTCCCCTCCAGGTAGGATTGTATCCAGCTCACTGATAGACTATCAAAACCAATTGCTTTTAGCTTTTTAGCTGAGACAAACCGATGAAGTAAACAAACATGTCCTACCTTTATGAACTTTACATTTGGCATGCGACCCATTGTGATCTAAACATTCTATTGAGCCCACATGTTGTGTGGTTTTCACATACAGCCCAAAACAAAAGCAATAATTTTGTCATTTGAAAAGACCACAAATCCCACCTTATATTATTAAGTAATTTTGAGGTCCCACACTAATATAAAGGGACCTCACTTGGGATCTGACCCAAAGGTAGGGAAAGCCTGTCTGAAGGCCTGAGGGTGAATCAGTGTGGTTCACTACTACATTAAAATACAAAACATAAGTCTGGTATTTGTGTTGCTGCAGTCTTGCAATATATGTATGCCAATCTGTAGACCGTTTTCGCCTAAAGGTACATGCCTAAGTAAATGGAAGATTGCTCCACTTCTGCAAGGTCAATTTGCATGTTCTTGGTATCTAGGAACATCTAGGGACCTGGGGGTATGTATTTCCAGTGTCAGAAATATTGTGTCTGTTACTAGGCTGAGTAAATTGTAATGAAGAAAAGGAGAATATGAATTATGATTTATGATTTTTGCATCTTTGATCATGTTAAATCTGCGGGGCACGAGAAAATGCTCACTGAGCTCATTCGCCACCTTATTGAGATCATGTGTAAAAAGAATCTAAGGAAATGAACCGCGGGAAGATGATTAAACAGAAGGATTTGTAGATACAGTAATTAATGATAATCGATTTTAATTATAAATTCATATTTGACCTTGACCTTATTATGGCCAAATCATACATCTATGGATAAATCATACATCTATGGATAGGGAAAATGCTCCTCTTTCCAATGGCAGGGTTGAATCTGGATTTAGTCATTTCCTTGCGGTTTTTACGATAATTAGCATTTTCCGATAAATTCATATTTCCGATAATTCTTTTTTTTTAAACATTAATTAACAATATGCATTTTTAAGGTATTTCGGTTCAAGATCAGAAAAGCTGAGGCGCAGGGCGTAACAAGTGTAGGCTGCACCTTTCACAGATATTCTGTGATATATCCCAATCATCACATGCTTGAACCAAAAGGATCAAATTAAGAAGTGAGCGCGAAAACTACATGTACCACCTGACTAGGATTTTAGGTCATGGGTGTCGGGTTTATGGTTTGATACAGTCACTTATCAAACCATATTCAAAATTAAAACAACTATAAAACAATACTTATTAACACACTATTAAGCTTTGAGTTCAAACAAATCCTAAACCCCTTAAAAAACGAATTAACGAAAAAGGAATACACTTTTATAATGTGTCCAAGAGTGATGCAGTCTGGGAGTAATCACATGTCTTTGCTGGCTCTCCAATGGTTGGATCATCGCCACCTAGTGTTCTGGAGTGCTGTGGTTCCCTGGCTTTGGGACGAACCATAAACAACTCTGGGACAAACCGATGAAGTAAACAAACATGTCCTACCTTTACGAACTTTACATTTGGCATGCGACCCATTGTGATCTAAACATTCTATTGAGCCCACATGTTGTGTGGTTTTCACATACAGCCCAAAACAAAAGCAATAATTTTGTCATTTGAAAAGACCACAAATCCCACCTTATATTATTAAGTAATTTTGAGGTCCCACACTAATATAAAGGGACCTCACTTGGGATCTGACCCAAAGGTAGGGAAAGCCTGTCTGAAGGCCTGAGGGTGAATCAGTGTGGTTCACTACTACATTAAAATACAAAACATAAGTCTAGTATTTGTGTTGCTGCAGTCTTGCAATATATGTATGCCAATCTGTAGACCGTTTTCGCCTAAAGGTACATGCCTAAGTAAATGGAAGATTGCTCCACTTCTGCAAGGTCAATTAGCATGTTCTTGGTATCTAGGAACATCTAGGGACCTGGGGGTATGTATTTCCAGTGTCAGAAATATTGTGTCTGTTACTAGGCTGAGTAAATTGTAATGAAGAAAAGGAGAATATGAATTATGATTTCTGCATATTTGATCATGTTAAATCTGCGGGGCACGAGAAAATGCTCACTGAGCTCATTCACCACCTTATTGAGATCATGTGTAAAATAAATCTAAGCAAATGAACCGCGAGAAGATGATTAAACAGAAGGATTTGTAGATACAGTAGTTAATGATAATCAATTTTAATTATAAATTCATATTTGACCTTGACCTCATTATGGCCAAATCAAACATCTACGGATAGGGAAAATGCTCCTCTTTCCAATGGCAGGGTTGAATCTGGATTTAGTAATTTCCTTGCGGTTTTTACGATAATTAGCATTTTCCGATAAATTCATATTTCCGATAAATCGTATAAAACATCGGTAAAAATGAAAATATACACTTTGACTACTGTTTTTGATATGGTTATGGTCTTTACTCTTGCCTACAATTTTTTTTTAAACATTAATTAACAATATACATTTTTAAGGGATTTCGGTTCGAGATCAGAAAGGCTGAGGCGCAGAGCATAACAAGTGTAGGCTGCACCTTTCACAGATATTCTGTGATATATCCCAATCATCACATGCTTGAACCGAAAGGATCAAATTAAGAAGAGCGCGAAAACTACATGTGCCACCTGACTAGGATTTTAGGTCATGGGTGTCGGGTTTATGGTTTGATACAGTCACTTATCAAACCATATTCAAAAATTTAAAACACCTATAAAACAATACTTATTAACACACTATTAAGCTTTGAGTTCAAACAAATCATAAACCCCTTAAAATAAGAATTAACCGAAAAAGGAATACACTTTTATAATGTGTTCAAGAGTGATGCAGTCTGGGAGTAATCACATATCTTTGCTGGCTCTCCAATGGTTGGATCATCGCCACCTAGTGTTCTGGAGTGCTGTGGTTCCCTGGCTTTGGGACGAACCATAAACAACTCTGGGACAAACCGATGAAGTAAACAAACATGTCCTACCTTTACGAACTTTACATTTGGCATGCGACCCATTGTGATCTAAACATTCTATTGAGCCCACATGTTGTGTGGTTTTCACATACAGCCCAAAACAAAAGCAATAATTTTGTCATTTGAAAAGACCACAAATCCCACCTTATATTATTAAGTAATTTTGAGGTCCCACACTAATATAAAGGGACCTCACTTGGGATCTGACCCAAAGGTAGGGAAAGCCTGTCTGAAGGCCTGAGGGTGAATCAGTGTGGTTCACTACTACATTAAAATACAAAACATAAGTCTAGTATTTGTGTTGCTGCAGTCTTGCAATATATGTATGCCAATCTGTAGACCGTTTTCGCCTAAAGGTACATGCCTAAGTAAATGGAAGATTGCTCCACTTCTGCAAGGTCAATTTGCATGTTCTTGGTATCTAGGAACATCTAGGGACCTGGGGGTATGTATTTCCAGTGTCAGAAATATTGTGTCTGTTACTAGGCTGAGTAAATTGTAATGAAGAAAAGGAGAATATGAATTATGATTTATGATTTTTGCATCTTTGATCATGTTAAATCTGCGGGGCACGAGAAAATGCTCACTGAGCTCTTTCACCACCTTATTGAGATCATGTGTAAAAAAATCTAAGCAAATGAACCGCGGGAAGATGATTAAACAGAAGGATTTGTAGATACAGTAATTAATGATAATCGATTTTAATTATAAATTCATATTTGACCTTGAACTTGACCTTATTATGGCCAAATCATACATCTATGGATAGGGGAAATGCTCCTCTTTCCAATGGCAGTGTTGGATCTGGATTTAGTAATTTCCTTGCGGTTTTTACGATAATTAGCATTTTCCGATAAATTCATATTTCCGATAAATCGTATAAAACATCGGTAAAAATGAAAAGATACACTTTGACTACTGTTTTTGATAGGGTTATGGTCTTTACTCTTGGCTACACATTTTTTTAAACATTAATTAACAATATACATTTTTAAGGGATTTCGGTTCGAGATCAGAAAGGCTGAGGCGCAGAGCGTAACAAGTGTAGGCTGCACCTTTCACAGATATTCTGTGATATATCCCAATCATCACATGCTTGAACCGAAAGGATCAATTTAAGAAGCGCGCGCGAAAACTACATGTGCCACCTGACTAGGATTTTAGGTCATGGGTGTCGGGTTTATGGTTTGTCGGGTTTATGGTTTGATACAGTCACTTATCAAACCATATTCAACATTAAAATCAACTATAAAACAATACTTATTAACACACTATTAAGCTTTGAGTTCAAACAAATCCTAAACGCCTTAAAATACGAATTAACCGAAAAAGGAATACATTTTTATAATGTATCCAAGAGTGATGCAGTCTGGGAGTAATCACATGTCTTTGCTGGCTCTCCAATGTTTGGATCATCGCCACCTAGTGTTCTGGAGTGCTGTGGTTCCCTGGCTTTGGGGCGAACCATAAACAACTCTGGGACAAACCGATGAAGTAAACAAACATGTCCTACCTTTACGAACTTTACATTTGGCATGCGACCCATTGTGATCTAAACATTCTATTGAGCCCACATGTTGTGTGGTTTTCACATACAGCCCAAAACAAAAGCAATAATTTTGTCATTTCAAAAGACCACAAATCCCACCTTATATTTTTAAGTAATTTTGAGGTCCCACACTAATATAAAGGGACCTCACTTGGGATCTGACCCAAAGGTAGGGAAAGCCTGTCTGAAGGCCTGAGGGTGAATCAGTGTGGTTCACTACTACATTAAAATACAAAACATAAGTCTAGTATTTGTGTTGCTGCAGTCTTGCAATATATGTACAGTATGCCAATCTGTAGACCGTTTTCGCCTAAAGGTACATGCCTAAGTAAATGGAAGATTGCTCCACTTCTGCAAGGTCAATTTGCATGTTCTTGGTATCTAGGAACATCTAGGGACCTGGGGGTATGTATTTCCAGTGTCAGAAATATTGTGTCTGTTACTAGGCTGAGTAAATTGTAATGAAGAAAAGGAGAATATGAATTATGATTTTTGCATCTTTGATCATGTTAAATCTGCACGAGAAAATGCTCACTGAGCTCATTCACCACCTTATTGAGATCATGTGTAAAAAAAAATCTAAGCAAATGAACCGCGGGAAGATGATTAAACAGAAGGATTTGTAGATACAGTAATGAATGATAATCGATTTTAATTATAAATTCATATTTGACCTTGACCTTATTATGGCCAAATCATACATCTATGGATAGGGAAAATGCTCCTCTTTCCAAAGGCAGGGTTGAATCTGGATTTAGTCATTTCCTTGCGGTTTTTACGATAATTAGCATTTTCCGATAAATTCATATTTCCGATAAATCGTATAAAACATCGGTAAAAATGAAAATATACACTTTGACTACTGTTTTTGATATGGTTAAGGTCTTTACTCTTGAATACATTTTTTTTTAAACATTAATTAAAAATATACATTTTTAAGGGATTTCAGCTCGAGATCAGAAAGGCTGAGGAGCAGAGCGTAACAAGTGTAGGCTGCACGTTTCACAGATATTCTGTGATATATCCCAATCATCACATGCTTGAACCGAAAGGATCAAATTAAGAAGCGAGCAAGAAAACTACATGTGCCACCTGACTAGGATTTTAGGTCATGGGTGTCGGGTTTATGGTTTGATACAGTCACTTATCAAACCATATTCAAAAATTTAAAACACCTATAAAACAATACTTATTAACACACTATTAAGCTTTGAGTTCAAACAAATCATAAACCCCTTAAAATACGAATTAACCGAAAAAGGAATACACTTTTATAATGTGTTCAAGAGTGATGCAGTCTGGGAGTAATCACATGTCTTTGCTGGCTCTCCAATGGTTGGATCATCGCCACCTAGTGTTCTGGAGTGCTGTGGTTCCCTGGCTTTGGGACGAACCATAAACAACTCTGGGACAAACCGATGAAGTAAACAAACATGTCCTACCTTTACAAACTTTACATTTGGCATGCGACCCATTGTGATCTAAACATTCTATTGAGCCCACATGTTGTGTGGTTTTCACATACAGCCCAAAACAAAAGCAATAATTTTGTCATTTGAAAAGACCACAAATCCCACCTTATATTTTTAAGTAATTTTGAGGTCCCACACTAATATAAAGGGACCTCACTTGGGATCTGACCCAAAGGTAGGGAAAGCCTGTCTGAAGGCCTGAGGGTGAATCAGTGTGGTTCACTACTACATTAAAATACAAAACATAAGTCTAGTATTTGTGTTGCTGCAGTCTTGCAATATATGTATGCCAATCTGTAGACCGTTTTCGCCTAAAGGTACATGCCTAAGTAAATGGAAGATTGCTCCACTTCTGCAAGGTCAATTTGCATGTTCTTGGTATCTAGGAACATCTAGGGACCTGGGGGTATGTATTTCCAGTGTCAGAGATATTGTGTCTGTTACTAGGCTGAGTAAATTGTAATGAAGAAAAGGAGAATATGAATTATGATTTTTGCATCTTTGATCATGTTAAATCTGCGGGGCCCGAGAAAATGCTCACTGAGCTCATTCACCACCTTATTGAGATCATGTGTAAAAAGAAATCTAAGCAAATGAACCGCGGGAAGATGATTAAACAGAAGGATTTGTAGATACAGTAATTAATGATAATCAATTTTTATTATAAATTCTTATTTGACCTTGAACTTGACCCTATTATGGCCAAATCAAACATCTATGGATAGGGAAAATGCTCCTCTTTCCAATGGCAGGGTTGAATCTGGATTTAGTAATTTCCTTGCGGTTTTTACGATAATTAGCATTTTCCGATAAATTCGTATTTCCGATAAATCGTATAAAACATCAGTAAAAATGAAAAGATACACTTTGAGTACTGTTTTTGATAGGGTTATGGTCTTTACTCTTGGGTACAATTTTTTCTTTTTTAATTAATTAACAATATAAATTTTTAAGGGATTTCGGTTCAAGATCAGAAAGGCTGAGGTGCAGAGCGTAACAAGTGTAGGCTGCACCTTTCACAGATATTCTGTGATATATCCCAATCATCACATGCTTGAACCAAAAGGATCAATTTAAGAAGCGAGCGCGAAAACTACATGTGCCACATGACTAGGATTTTAGGTCATGGGTGTCGGGTTTATGGTTTGATACAGTCACTTATCAAACCATATTCAAAATTTAAAAACACCTATAAAACAATACTTATTAACACAATATTAAGCTTTGAGTTCAAACAAATCCTAAACCCCTTAAAATATGAATTAACCGAAAAAGGAATACACTTTTATAATGTGTCCAAGAGTGATGCAGTCTGGGAGTAATCACATGTTTTTGCTGGCTCTCCAATGGTTGGATCATCGCCACCTAGTGTTCTGGAGTGCTGTGGTTCCCTGGCTTTGGGACGAACCATAAACAACTCTGGGACAAACCGATGAAGTAAACAAACATGTCCTACCTTTACGAACTTTACATTTGGCATGCGATCCATTGTGATCTAAACATTCTATTGAGCCCACATGTTGTGTGGTTTTCACATACAGCCCAAAACAAAAATTTTGTCATTTGAAAAGACCACAAATCCCACCTTATATTATTAAGTAATTTTGAGGTCCCACACTAATATAAAGGGACCTCACTTGGGATCTGACCCAAAGGTAGGGAAAGCCTGTCTGAAGGCCTGAGGGTGAATCAGTGTGGTTCACTACTACATTAAAATACAAAACATAAGTCTAGTATTTGTGTTGCTGCAGTCTTGCAATATATGTATGCCAATCTGTAGACCGTTTTCGCCTAAAGGTACATGCCTAAGTAAATGGAAGATTGCTCCACTTCTGCAAGGTCAATTTGCATGTTCTTGGTATCTAGGAACATCTAGGGACCTGGGGGTATGTATTTCCAGTGTCAGAAATATTGTGTCTGTTACTAGGCTGAGTAAATTGTAATGAAGAAAAGGAGAATATGAATTATGATTTTTGCATCTTTGATCATGTTAAATCTGCGGGACACGAGAAAATGCTCACTGAGCTCATTCACCACCTTATTGAGATCATGTGTAGAAGAATTTTTACAAATGAACCGCGGGAAGATGATTAAACAGAAGGATTTGTAGATACAGTAATTAATGATAATCGATTTTAATTATAAATTCATATTTGACCTTGAACTTGACCTTATTATGGCCAAATCATACATCTATGGATAGGGAAAATGCTCCTCTTTCCAATGGCAGGGTTGAATCTGGATTTAGTAATTTCCTTGCGGTTTTTACAATAATTAGCATTTTCCGATAAATTCATATTTCCGATAAATCGTATAAAACATCGGTAAAAATGAAAATATACACTTTGACTACTGTTTTTGATATGGTTATGGTCTTTACTCTTGTATACAATTTTTTTTTAAACATTAATTAACAATATACATTTTTAAGGGATTTCGGTTCAAGATCAGAAAGGCTGAGGCGCAGAGCGTAACAAGTGTAGGCTGCACCTTTCACAGATATTCTGTGATATATCCCAATCATCACATGCTTGAACCGAAAGGATCAAATTAACAAGCGAGCAAGAAAACTACATGTGCCACCTGACTAGGATTTTAGGTCATGGGTGTCGGGTTTATGGTTTGATACAGTCACTTATCAAACCATATTCAAAATTAAAAACAACTATAAAACAATACTTATTAACACACTATTAAGCTTTGAGTTCAAACTAATCCTAAACCCCTTAAAATACGAATTAACCGAAAAAGGAATACACTTTTATAATGTATCCAAGAGTGATGCAGTCTGGGAGTAATCACATGTCTTTGCTGGCTCTCCAATGGTTGGATCATCGCCACCTAGTGTTCTGGAGTGTTGTGGTTCCCTGGCTTTGGGACGAACCATAAACAACTCTGGGACAAACCGATGAAGTAAACAAACATGTCCTACCTTTACGAACTTTACATTTGGCATGCGACCCATTGTGATCTAAACATTCTATTCAGCCCACATGTTGTGTGGTTTTCACATACAGCCCAAAACAAAAGCAATAATTTTGTCATTTGAAAAGACCACAAATCCCACCTTATATTATTAAGTAATTTTGAGGTCCCACACTAATATAAAGGGACCTCACTTGGGATCTGACCCAAAGGTAGGGAAAGCCTGTCTGAAGGCCTGAGGGTGAATCAGTGTGGTTCACTACTACATTAAAATACAAAACATAAGTCTAGTATTTGTGTTGCTGCAGTCTTGCAATATATGTACAGTATGCCAATCTGTAGACCGTTTTCGCCTAAAGGTACATGCCTAAGTAAATGGAAGATTGCTCCACTTCTGCAAGGTCAATTTGCATGTTCTTGGTATCTAGGAACATCTAGGGACCTGGGGGTATGTATTTCCAGTGTCAGAAATATTGTGTCTGTTACTAGGCTGAGTAAATTGTAATGAAGAAAAGGAGAATATGAATTATGATTTTTGCATCTTTGATCATGTTAAATCTGCGGGACACGAGAAAATGCTCACTGAGCTCATTCACCACCTTATTGAGATCATGTGTACAAGAATTTTTACAAATGAACCGCGGGAAGATGATTAAACAGAAGGATTTGTAGATACAGTAATTAATGATAATCGATTTTAATTATAAATTCATATTTGACCTTGAACTTGACCTTATTATGGCCAAATCATACATCTATGGATAGGGAAAATGCTCCTCTTTCCAATGGCAGGGTTGAATCTGGATTTAGTAATTTCCTTGCGGTTTTTACAATAATTAGCATTTTCCGATAAATTCATATTTCCGATAAATCGTATAAAACATCGGTAAAAATGAAAATATACACTTTGACTACTGTTTTTGATATGGTTATGGTCTGTACTCTTGTATACCATTTTTTTTTAAACATTAATTAACAATATACATTTTTAAGGGATTTCGGTTCGAGATCAGAAAGGCTGAGGCGCAGAGCGTAACAAGTGTAGGCTGCACCTTTCACAGATATTCTGTGATATTTTTTTTTTTTTTTTTTATTGAAATTCAAGTGACATGCACACATACAGCTCATCATCATCTCCTTAAACAGTCATCATTACACAATCAAAATTCAAATGACATACACACATACAGCTCATCGTCTCCTTAAACAGTAATAATCATTACATCTTTTTAGTAGCCGCAAAGACAATTACCTAAGCAAAAACCACTACATCCCTTCCATCAAACCTAAACCCCCCTTCCATCTCTCCCTTGCAGCGTGATGTCCCCACCTCTTCACATCCCACCGCATCCTTCCCTTCACGTCCCCCTCTACTCTCCTTACAACCCCCTCCACCCCCCAATCCACCCCCTTTTTTACCAGAGCCTGTCTGGCCTCCCACAGCCCCTTCTTAAAAAGGCCCATGATGAACCATTGCAGGAGACGCCCCCTACGCCCCCCCCCCGCTCTACCAATCCCTCGCTCCAATCTCGCCCATGTGACCCCAACACTCCCCTCCAACCTCCCAATCAACACAGATGCCCTAGCCCACACCCCCCCTGCAAAAGGACAGTCCCACATGATGTGTCTAATAGACTCGTCCTCCAAGCAACCATCTCTGGGGCACGCCGGGGATCTCGCCAAGCCATGCCGATGCATGATCTCACGCACCGGCAAACTCCTGTGTAGCATCAGCCACCCTAAGTCCTTGAGCCCGTTATCCAGTCCAGGCATTTGTACAGACAACCAAACCGTAGCGGGTATCCCCACCACAGCTGGCGCCGTCACTCCCTGTCTCACCTCAGCATAGAGCCTCCTCTGGTCCAACCCCACATCCCCTTCCAGAGCCCCAGGATGAGTCCGCAGCCACTTTGCCGCATGGCCGAAATGCCACGGCATCTGCTCCGCCCGGGGGCCCAAATTGGACCAGGCCGTGCCCATGACCCTCCTTGCCGGGTAGGCAAAATAGAACCGGAGGAAAAAACCCGATGGATGGACCACCGGAGAGGACAATTCTTTCAGCAGAAAAGAAACAAAAACGCAGTCCAACTTGAGTGGGAAATGGGGCACGTCCCTCCCCCCTTCCCCAACCGGAGCCAACATGCGCGCCCTCGCCACATATTCATAACTTCCCCCCCACATGAAACAAAACACAAGCCGAGTAAGCGGCACCCGCATGCTTGCCGGCATCGGGAAGATGTACGCCAGGTACAGGAGGGATGGCAACACGTCTACCTTCAACACCAGTACCTTCCCCGTAAAGGTCAGTCTCCTGGCCTTCCAGAGGCCAAACTTTTTGTGAACGGCCTCTATTCGCCTGGTCCAGTTGACCATAGCACTGTGGGCTGTCTCAAAGAGGACCCCAAGAATCCTCAGGGCCCCTTCACATAGCGACAGCCCTCCTGGTACGTCTGTCCTACTCTTCCACCGCCCAAAGAACTTAACCGAGGATTTCGCACGGTTAAGCTCCGCACCTGACACCCGTCCAAAGTCCTGAAAAATCTCCAAAGACCGTCTCAGACACGCATCATTGTCCAGTAGCAATGTAGTATCATCCGCATACTGCGACAACTTGACCCTCTGGCCCCTGCTACCTGGTGCCAGGATACCCTTCACACCCGGGTCAGCCCTAATGGCAGCCGCCAAGGGCTCCATATAAAGGACGTAGAGCAGGGGAGAGAGCGGACACCCCTGTCTTACCCCTGCGTGCAACCCAAAAAACTCCCCCAAGTGCCCATTGACAGAAACTGTGCTCCCCACTGCTGTGTACAGGGTGCGCAGCCACCCAACAAAAACCCGCCCTAAGCCTATTCTTTCTAAAACTTTGAACATAAAACCCCAGTGAACCCTATCAAAGGCCTTGGCCTGATCAAGACCTACCACCATTAGTGGCTGGTCCCGATCCTCTGCCCAAGCGATGACGTCTCTGATGAGCTGGAGATTCCATCGCAATGAGCGCCCAGCCACCCCACACGTCTGGTCCACATGGACCGCCTCTGGAAGAGCTGTGCACAGACGGCCTGTGAGAACCTTCGCCAAAAGCTTGTAATCAACACACAGCATGGTCAATGGCCGCCAGTTCTTAAGGTCCGTGGCATCCCCCTTCTTAAACAGAAGTGAGATCACCCCCTTAGCCATTGTCCCTCCCAGTGCCCCCATGCGGAGGACCTCGGTCAGGACCTCGAGAACCACCGGCCCGAGAATATCCCAAAACTTGAGATAAAACTCAGCCGGCAGGCCATCGATGCCCGGAACCTTACGCTTGCCCATTCTACGAAGGGCACCCTCCAATTCCTCGAGAGAGAGAGGGGCCTCCAAAGAATCAGCCATGTCTGACGGTACCCTCTGAGCCACAAGCTGCAAAAATGCCTCTGCTCTCTCCTCCTCCACCTCTCGTTCACAGAAAAGGGAGCGGAAATGATCGGTTGCGACCCTTACCATCTCCCCTGTCTCAGTAACCACCTGACCCTGGCTGTCCCTAACTCCCGCTATCACCCTCCTTCCCTTGTCAGCCCTCACGCTGCTGAAGAAGGCTGCAGAACACGTCTCATTCTTCTCCAGGAACTCACGGCGTGACTGCGTCAGGTAAGCGCGGGCCTTATCCTCATAGACACCCCTAAGTTCTGTCTTAAGGGAGTCACAAGCCTGTTGGTCTACAGCGCCACCTAGGTTGCCCAAAGTGTATTGGAGCTCGAGGAGGTGTTGAAGCCGAAACACTTCCCTCCCCGCCTCCTTCGCCCTCCGCTTACAGTACATAATACAAAACCCCTTTATCCTCTCCTTAGCCCCCTCCCACCAATCCACCACACCAGAAAACATGGCCCTAAGTCCCTCGAGCCCCCTGAAAAAGGAGACAAAACTGCTGCAGAACTCATCCTCACCAAGGACACTGGAGTTCAACCTCCAGTACCCGGGGCCGAAGACTGGAGCGCTAGACCGGACCCGAAAGAGGACTCCATCATGGTCAGAGAAAAAAACCGGGACCACCCGGCCCGACAATAGGACCAAGGACCGAGAAAAAAACACATAATCAAGCCGCCTGGCTACCCCCCGGGAGTTGCGCCATGTGGGCCCATCTAATCGAGGGGTCAGTGCCTTCCCCCCATCCACCAGCCCCTGCCCCTTGAAAAAAGAACCCACACACCCAGCACTTGGATCCCCCACCCTTCCCAGATCCACATTAAAATCACCCCCCACCACCATCTGCCTGTTTGTGGCAAAAAAAGGCCTTAAAGCCTCCATCATGTCCCTCCATTCACCCGCCCTCTGTGGCCCGTACACCACCACCACCCTCAACTTCAAACCCCCAATATTCACATCAACCCCCATAACCCTCCCCTGCACAATAGCAAAAGAACCCACCACCCTTGCCTCCCGATTTCCAAACAGTATCCCTACGCCAGAAGAGTGAACCCCCCCCACTGACCAAAACGATTCCCCCTTATCCCATTCCTGTGAAAACAGACCACAATCCCTCCCATCCCGTAAGTGCACCTCTTGCACAAAACAGACCGTGAGCCTGAGTGTGGCAACATAATCGAAAAAAACCCTCCTCTTGACTGATCCCCTCAACCCCCTCGCGTTAAAAGTACCCACCGTGAAAGCCATTGACATTATTATATGTCGCTCTCTTGCCCGACCTCCTCATCCTCCCCCGTTTCCCAAGACAATGGTTTCTCAAAAAGAGTCTCAAAGGGGTCCATACTGTTCATCTTGTCCAGGACAGGGGAAAACGGTATATCACCCCCCTCCCCCTCAACGTCCCCCAAACCCACTCCAACCCCCTGCTCCCCCCCAACCTGTGCCACCCCACCTCCCCTCACCTTTTTTTTGGGGCCCCCACCTGTTGTTCCCCCTGCCCCCATACCTCCTACCCCAGGTGGAGTCCTTTTACCCTTTCTCCGTTTTCTACCGACTCCTCTGCCTCCACCAGCCTCCTCATCCCCCACCTCTCCATCTGAAGACACAGGGGAAACTGTCTTTGCCAACCTCTCCTTGCTGACAACCGGGGGTACCGTCTTCACCGCTGTGTCCTCCACAGAAAGCGACCCTATTGTCCCCCCTGGTGCACGTTCTTTCTCCTCTTCGACCATCGGCGTAACCTCCTCTCCATCTGAAGACACAGGGGAAACTGTCTATGCCAGCCTCTCCTTGCTGACAACCGGGGGTACCGTCTTCGCCGCTGTGTGCTGAACAGAAAAAGACCCTATTGTCCCCCCTGGTGCACGTTCTTTCTCCCCTTCGACCATCGGCGTACCCTCCTCTCCATCTGAAGACACAGGGGAAACTTTCTTTGCCAAACTCTCCTTGCTGACAACCGGGGGTACCGTCTTCGCCGCTGTGTTCTTCACAGAAAAAGACCCTATTGTCCCCCCTGGTGCACGTTCTTTCTCCTCTTCGACCATCGGCGTAACCTCCTTCCCCATCACCACCACTGCTGAATAACGCCGCGCATGGGGACAGGCCCTCACCAGGTGGTCAAAAGAACCGCAGTTATGGCATTTCTTTCCCACCTTGCATTCTTTTGCCATGTGGCCCGCCTCATTGCATGGCCGGCACTTCACCTCCCCACACTTTCCGTCAGAGTGCCCCACCACCCGGCACTTTCGGCAGAAAGGAGGCTGGTTGTTATAAAACACATGCCCCCTTTCCGACCCCAAGGTAAAGAAAGCCGGTGGATGAGCCAAACCGTCACAGGCACCTGGATCATCCCTTAGGAGCACCTGCACCTGCCTCCGCCCCGTCCAGAATCCATCTCTATCTTTCATCCATCGGACCTCAGATATCACCTCAGCGTAGGGGGCCAGGAAATCAATCACCGGCTTATCGAGCACCCACGGGTCGTACATCGTGAGGGTGATAACTCGGAAATTCAGCCTGTCCAGGGAAATCACCTCGAAATGCCTGAGGGGTCCGGCATGGCCCTCCATCCGCTTGCAGTCCTCCAAAACCCCCTGAAGCCCCTCTCTGGATTTCAGGGTAACATCGTAGCCCCTCTCCTGGGCATTATGCTGAATGCAAAAAACGTCATCCACCTTCAACTTTAGTTGGGCCATGACGACACCACCCACAAAAACATCTCTGTTAAATATGGGCGTCGTTCCATCCCTCCATATAAACCGCGCCGAAAACCGTAACCCTGCCTTAGGGGTTGATCTTAGCCAAAAGGCCGAGAAGCGATACCGTTAAACTGACCGGCAGAGCGGGGTCGTTCGCGGAGAGCTCACTCTGGGTCGTGGTTTATGCAGAGACTCTGTTTAATAATGTCCGTGTATAAAGTATGGTGCTCTCACTCAACATGAGTGTTGCGTCCGATAATATAATAACGGCATATTCACTTGCATAGAATGTAACCACGTGGATTGTACGAACATTTGTATTATTAGATTCTACTTCTCAACTCGCCCTCGTCACGTGGCAAGCCACCCTCCAATAGGATACGAGTAAACGCTCTAAACTAATTAATCTATAGAAGAAACATTGAACACGTTATTTTGATCAGAATCATACAGTCAAAAAGGAAATTAATAACTATAACGGAATGGCCTTGCGACTGTCATTAATTTGTATTTTTTTTTAATCTATTTTCACTCCATTTTCATGTATTGCTATGTTTTCGTCGAGCTCTGGTTCCATCTGGTGGACAAACAAGCCAACTGCACTTCAAACTGACTGCCTCCTCTGTGTCCGTTTACTGCCCCCCACCCATGTTCATACTAGGAATCGGTTTAAGACGCTTATTTGCGTGTGATTTATTGGCCATTTCATGTACATAAAATAAACACTAACACGACAATGGGTTGTATTTAACTAAGTAACTGTTGAACACATTAAGTAAAGGCCATGCCCATGGAACTGTTCAGTAAACAGGAGTGCAGCAGAGCTCATGAAGAAGGTGTGAATGGTCGACTAGGCCTCTTCCTTTAAAAACATTCCGTGGTTCACCAGGACGTAACGGTGATGTTTCTACATGATCACAACTCGCCCCTAGTACACTAAAGAAAACTACATTAGATTAGTTATGAAATCCAAGTGTTTGTCAAAAGAGTTGTGACAACGAGCGTTTTAAGTGCTATAGCCAAATAACAGATAGAAGCAACAAGGTAAAAAATAAAATCCCATAATTAACTCTGAAGAACTGGTCCTCCGCGAAACGCTCGTTGTACAAGTATGAGGGCATTTTAATGGAATTTAACTTACCAAAACGGTGTCTTCGTGTTAACTAGCTAACCATAACGTTTCTTCTTCGGGTTGTTGTTCGTCGTAAAAGTTATGATATTCCATAATTCCAATTATTACAGCAAAAGGAAACCAGTGTGCGACTTGAAAACACATGACGATACCGCTGAACTGTGTAGTGGGTTTAGAGAGAGAGTGTCCTCCAGGTGAAGAGACGAGAGGAGGCTCCATCAATTAAGTATGCAGATTGTAGTGAGCAGATGAACCAACCAGAGGGGAGCAGGCTGTTGTTTATCTCACCGAGGAGTGAGCAGATGAACCAACTAGATGCGTGGGGGGAAGGTGTTAACTGTTGTTTATCTACACAGAGGGGATACAGCCCAATAGTATCCAGCTGGGAACGAGGTTAACCCTTTCACTGCCACACTTTTAAGAATCAAGAATCAAGAGGTTTATTTGTCACATACATAGGGGGCCCGGGGCATACAGTGAAATGCGGGTGGTCATGCCCGCATTGCTTGTGCAAAATACAATAATAAAATAGGCATAGAATAAAATAGGTATGACACAAGAGATATGCATGATAAAAAAAAAGACATGCTAAGTTCCTGAGAAACTGGTTCCTCCTATGTACACTACTATACAATATAAAATTTTAACTCTTAATGTGTCTAAACTATACAGTACCTCCTTCCTTTAAAGTGACTCTCCATTATTTAAAGTGACATTTTGTTTAAAGTGAATTGTTTTAGCCGTTGCCGTTGAGTGGTGTGTCTGTGTGTGCGCTTATGTGTACTTGTGTTGTGAGTGGAGAGTTCTATGGTGTAATTAGATCCCTTTTGCCATACTGTCTGTCTGTCTGTCTAACGTCAATGTTACTCACTGTGCCTTGTATATATCGCATACTTTTTTTTTTTTAATATCTATTTTTACCTTATTTTTTAGCACTCAATTGTATTTAAATTGTAAACAATCTTTGTTAAGTATTGTGATTTTGTGTGAAGTAAGATTGTCATTGTATGGTAAACTGTCTGTTTACCTGTGCATATGACAATAAACAATCTTGAATCTTGCAACAGCACTCTGGTCATCTAGCCTCCTGGTCTGTCACTCACCTGCTGCTCTCGGCTGTCTGTCAGAACAAGGTTCATCCTACGTGTGGAGGTTTCGTTCCCCTCTGAGGTTCATTCCTACGCCCCCACTCACATGTCTGACTGTCATCTGCCTCTACATGTCATGCATGGCAGAGGACAAAGTCACTTTATTTGTGCTACCTATAGTGTTGTGGTTGTGTTTTATTAATGTAATGCCGAACTGAATGGCACTCAGTTACAGTGGGTGACAATATTGTCACAAGGAAAGATGAAATTACCTACCTGGGTTCCATCCTAGAGGCTAATCTTTCCTGTGACAAAATGGCATCCAATGTAATAAAAAAAGTCAACCAACAAACTCGATTCTTGTACCGGATCTCCTCTCTGGTAAACAAGAATACCCTGAAGCACTCATTCAAGGGTACTACGACTATGCTTGCACCTCATGGTACCAAAGCACCTCAAAGGCACTAAAAACCAAATTACAAACATCTCAAAACAAACTAGTCAGACTACTGCTTGACCTGACTCCTAGAACCCACCTCACCCCTGCCCACTTTGCCAACCTAGGATGGCTTAGAGTAGACAACAGAGTATACAGCAACTTGCAATGGGCCTGGTCTACAAGATACACTACACGACCAAGGTACCCATGTACATGTCAAAATACTTCCCAAAGGTCAGTGAATACCACGATCACAACACCAGAGGGAGCTCCACAAATCATGTTAAACCCAGATTCGGCTCAAACAAGGGACTAAACACGTTTTGCAATTATGCCACATCAATGTGGAATGCCCTACCCAAAGCTGTAAAGGAATGTGAATTACTACCCACTTTCAAAAACACACTTTCAAAGAACACCTACGGGAGACTGCAATTCGAAACTGGCCCCTACAAATGTCCTAACCCATTGTACAGTAAAGACCAAGTATGGCTTTGTCAGTATTCCAATGTACAGTGTACAGTGTCCCCCCCCCCTACCCAACCCCCCCCCCCCCACCTCCAATGTACAGCCCCACCCACCCACCCAACCCCACCCCACCTACCCAACCTCCTCCAATGTACAGTTTCTATGTCAAATGTATACTCTTTTCCTGGACACCTTTTGTATCACAAACAGTACTGTATTTGCAAATCTGGTATGTCATAAATGTATAGATGTAGTACTGTCTATCTGTATGTCGTGTGTGTCATATGATGAATTGAAAATGGGGGACCCTGATGTAAACAAGACGAAAGTCTTTCTCTGGTCTGCTACATAGTCCTGTGTGTTGTATATTGTGTCCTATGTTACTTTTGTGTTTATTGTCTCTTTCTATATACACCGTGGGAAGGGGGGCACGTAATTGAATTTTTCTGTATGTCTTGCACAAATTGGAAAATGACAAAGTTGACTTTGACTTTTAACATGTGTCTATAGTGTCAGACACTAATTGTAATGTTAAAAACGGATACTGCTGTAATATAAAGTGAAATTCTACCATGCCTCAATGTATCAACTTTAAACATACACTAAATGTTAATGTTAGAAATGTTTATTTCCATTATTTCCACCATGTGCAACATTTCCTAAGAACAGCAATGTCCATTCTATCAACTCCAAATCTGTGCTATGAGCTCAATTCTCCCGGTTCATGCAGAAGTAGAATTGCTGTCTTATTTTGGATGAATGAGTAGAAATGAAAAACGGAAATGTTCTTTTATTAAAGTAGTTTTGATGTGATATAGATAAATTATATAGCCATTACATGTAGGAATGTGTGCTAGGTGTGGCGGGGAACATGACTATGGGAAGTGTGGAGAGGGAGTAAAGCCGAAGTGTTGTAGTTGTGGTGGGGAGCATGTATTGTTTAGGGGTTGTGAGGTGTTGAAGAGGGAGGTTGTGGTTCAGAGAGTGAAAAGGGAGGGTAAGTTATCGTATGCAGAGGCGGCTAGGAGGGTAGGACAGGGAAGTCGAGATAGGGTGCAGGGGTTTGGAGAAGGGCATTTGGCAGAAAGGGTAGGGCAGGAGGATAGAGAGAGGGTGTGGGAGGAGAAACTTAGTATTGTGGCCTTCGTGGCAGGGGTAGTTAATGCTACGGCAGTGATTAAGGGCAGGACAGATAGAATAAAGATGATTGTTAGGATAGCGGTTCAACATTTGGGCATGGAAGGTCTGAAATGGGAGGAGGTGGTTAGGGAATTGGAGAAGGGGGTTGTGAGTAACCAAGAAGTCCAGAATCAGCCCGCAGGGGACAAGGAGTGTCTCGCAGAGGGGGGCTCAGTCAGGAAGTAGCAGCATTAGCTGCACTTCATGATGGTGAAGGGAAATGGACATTGTAGGAGGTAAAGGATGCCAGAAGATGGCGGTAATGCCCCAAACAATTGGTGGCCAACTGCCGTAAAACCTCAAAAAGAAGAAGAAGAAAGAAGCTTCTCTGCCTTTTGTAGGTAGGTAGTTGTAGAATGTAATACATTTCGCGCTAAACCCCTCCTTTATCCGGTCGCTGTTCTTCTTCTTCTTCGGGTCGCAACCGTCTTCCGGTCTGACTTCCTGTGCTAACGTTCTAATCTACACTGCTGCCACCTGTCGTCACGGAGGGGAATTGCAGCCATTTTGTAAAAATTCCAAAGAAAAATGTAAGTAGGAAAAATACGGGAATGGGATGACGGCGGGAAGGAAGGTTGAAATACAGGACAATCCCAGGAAAAATGGGATGGTTGACAGCTATGCTAATTAGACAGACCAAAGACATCAAAGGGGTGGAGATAAGGGGAACAGAACATAAATTGGGACTGTTCGCAGACGACGTGATAGTATATATGAGACAACCAGACACAAGCTTTCCGATACTGATGGATTTACTGACAGAATATGGACATTACTCAGGGTATAGACTCAACGTGACGAAGACACAGACTTTAACACTGAACTACACTCCAACGATAGAGATCAAAGAAAAATACAAAATTAAATGGGACATGGACAGGATCAAGTACCTAGCGGTGAACATTACAAGAGAGGTAGGGGTTATACGATGCAAACTATACACAGATTAATCATAAAATCAAGAGAGACCTAGAAAGATGGACAGTAATGTCCCTAGATTTCAGCTCAAGGATCAAAATCATTAAGATGAACATATTACCAAGGTTATTATACCTATTTCAGTCTTTACCTATATTAATACCACAAAAACAATTCAGAGAATGGGATAGACAGATATCAAGATTAATTTGGGGGGGGGGGGGGGGAGGCCAAGGATCAGATATGTGACTACAACTACCAAAGGAGAAAGGAGGAATGGCAGTACCCAGTTTAGAAGACTATTACTATGCAGCACAGCTTAGAACAGTAGCATGCTGGTGCAATGTGAATTATGAAGCCAAATGGAAAGATATAGAAACCAAAAGAGAGGGATTCAAAGTGCAGGCACTATATAGGAGATAGGGAGCTGTTCAGAAGACAGGAACAACTACTAGACCCATAAACATATGGAACATAATAGTAAAGAAATACAAGCTAGAAAAGAATATACTGAGATGGATAACACACAACAACAAATTCAAACCAGGGATAGACAACCATGGGTTAAAAAGATGGGAACGGGGGGGGATAACAGCAATATGTACAATGATAGAAAATATTCTTACTGGGGACTGGAACACGGATATGCTACGTAAAGCAGCACCCGTCTTCAAGGCCTTCAGTAGGTTTTGTGATCTGCACAGCCTCAGCCAGCTAATCACCCAACCCACAAGGTATGTGATTCAACACAAACCACCATTGACCTCATTCTGACCTCTGACAAGTCCATGATCTCCAACAAAGGGGTGATAGCATGCGGGTTAAGTGATCATTATATGATTTTCTCTGTACCCGCAAAAAGCTCAAACAAAAGGCCGGCTGTCACAAAACAGTCACATCTAGGGACCTCAAAACCTACTCTAGAGAGGCCTTTAACCAAGAACTGGAGCGCATGGACTGGTCAGATGAGCTCAGCGGTACACAGGTTGAAGAAACATGGCTTGGATTCAAAACTAAATTCACAACAACAACATGGCACCCCTAAGAACCACCAGGGTTAAAAATTGCGCTGAGCCATGGATGCACACTGAAATACTGACCGCTATGAAAACCAGACAAAAATGCTCTGAACTTCATAAAGGTCAGACAAAGCTTTCCAAAAGCTCAAACAGTGAACTCCAAGCCCAAGTGGTTGAACTAAAAATTCAAAGAAACAGATTAAGAAATGACGTAAACACCATGATCAAAACAGCAAAAATAAATGTCTTCAATACAAAACTGAGGAAAACAAAAACAAACCACGTGAACTTTTGAAATTACTCAATAATCAACTAGGCTGCAGTAAAAAACTTAAAACCAGATTCTCAAACATAAACATAAAGACGGACAACACGCTCATTACAGACAAGCTGGATGTAGCCAATTACTTAAACATTTTCTTCACAAACATAGCCACAACACTGGTAAACAAACTACCCTCCCACTCAGGGCATTATGGACAGTAAATTACCAAGTATGGTCTTGTCAATATTCCAATGTACAGTT
Organism: Notolepis coatsorum; assembly: GCF_963971535.1. Taxonomy (NCBI): domain Eukaryota; kingdom Metazoa; phylum Chordata; class Actinopteri; order Aulopiformes; family Paralepididae; genus Notolepis; species Notolepis coatsorum. The sequence goes on along the minus strand of NW_028169479.1, from coordinate 26,562 downwards.
TTGTTTGTACAGTTGTACGGTGTCCCCCACCCACCCCTCCTACCCAACCCCCCCCCCCCCCCCCACTCCTACCCCCCCCCCCCCCAACCACCTCCAGTGTACAGTCCCCCCCCCCCCCCCACCTACCCAATCCAATGTACAGTTTCTACGTCAAATGTATATACTCTTTTTTTCTGGACTCTTTTTGTATCACAAACAGTACTGTATTTGCAAATCTGGTATGTCATAAATGTATAGATGTAGCAGTACTGTCTATCTGTATGTCATGTATGTCATATATGTTACGATGAATTGAAAATGGGGGACCCTGATGTAAACAAGACGAAAGTCTTTCTCTGGTCTGCATCCCCTTAACAATTGTATGTATTGAGCTGTACTGTACTGTGCCCATTCTGCAATCTGTTAATAAAGTTTTCAATCAATCAATCAATGGGGTAGAACACATAGTAGAATACTACAAAAACCTAGGGGTCCGCAAAGACGACGTGAAATACTGCAGCTTTAAACCAAATCTTTTCAGGCACCCTAATACCTTTGTACAGTACTAAGTAATACGGTAAAAATAGATCTTTTTAAAAAAAGGTATGAGATATATACAAGGCACAGTGAGTAACATTGACGTTATTGCATGTTCCGTTTCACAGTGTTTACAATATAAATATGGAGGTGACAATGGGTCACAGCAGCAGTTAAAAGTGTCTTTAGTGATTCACAGTTCGAGGGAAGGGTGACAGTGAGGTCACAGCAGCAGTCAGGTCAGACTGTCTGCCTGGAGGGGGGGGGGGTGAGCTGATAAGGACACTCTCAACTGTACTTCTATACACACACACACACACACACACACACACACACACACAGACACACACACACACACACACACAGACACACAGACAGACAGACAGACAGACAGACAGACAGACAGACAGACAGACAGACAGACAGACAGACAGACAGACAGACAGACAGACAGACAGACAGACAGACAGACAGACAGACAGAGACACGCTCACATGCACGCCCCCCCACCCCCTCCTAATAGACAGTCTCCTCCCCACCGTATGTATATTTATTCTCTCCCCACCGTATGTATATTTCTCTCCCACCCACCCCCTCCTAATGTACAGTCTCCTCCCCATCATATGTAAATACTCTCTGTCAGGATCTATGGGTAACAGTACTGTATATTTGCATATCATATATGTCACAAATGTAACAGTACTATATACCTGTATGTCATGTATGTCCCTATGTCATAAATGTCATGATGTCATGTATGTTGTGTATGTCATAAATGAATTGAAAATGGGGGTCCCTGATGTAAACAAGACAAACGTCTTTCTCTGGTCTGCATCCCCTGATGGCCATTGGGGCCTGTCTAATATAATGGTAGAGGGCCAGCTTTTGTAAACAAACGTGGGGGTGTTTGTAGAGCTAAATCTATACTTTATAGTATTGCTATCTGTCCATTCTCATTGTCAATTGAGTCCATAAACCGTCCCTTCAAAATGGCTTAAAGAAGAAAAGAATTATCAATAGGTTCTCATTTTATAGCGCCGTGAATATAAGCATTATACCGGATTTGGTCTAGTCTATTTTCTGGAAGGCTAGATATAGGGCTAATAGCTGCTAACGTTATATCCAATGGCATTTCCGTTTTACAGATGCTACAGAAATAACTCAAACTGCATATGATCGGGACTATCCCAAAGCATGTATGCATGAAAGGGGGGGGGGGGGGGGGGCGGGGGACGTCGTTTATTATTATTGATTACCAATAACCGTGTTCGTCTAACTAGCCACATAGGCCGATCGCCTGGATGGCTATCAAAACAATGTCCGATCGGGCTGTAATTTACGTGAAAAAGATCTTTCCATGGTCCGGGCTGATCCCCCCGAGCATTTCCCTGTTATCGATCGCCATCTGGTAGATCGATAGGTCCATTGGCTGATGATAAATCCCCTTATTGCATGGTGACAACGCCGGGAGCTGGATTCGAACAGGCGAATCCAGCGTCTCCGGCGTTGGTGACGAACGCAATCTCCGCTACGCCACCTGACCGCCCCAAGGGGGCATGTTGTGAACATTTCTTATAGCGCCTTTAACTTAAGAAATCGAATGAATGAATAAATGACAGAGCATTGAGTCATAGTTCAAATTCACCCATTCACTCAACAACAGCGTAGGCCACCCTAACTGCTCATCGGGAGCAGTTAGGGGTTAAGTGTCTTGCTCAAGGACACTGAGACACACTGCCGGGAGGAACCAGAATCAAACCTGGAACCTTCCGATTACCAGACAACCGCTCTACCTCCTGAGCCACTGTCGCTCCACTTAAACCGTGTTTAATCCGATTAATAATCTTGTCTCTGACTCATCTGTCCTTGGCTCTGTGTGTGTGTGTGTGTGTGTGTGTGTGTGTGTGTGTGTGTGTGTGTGTGTGTGTGTGTGTGCGTGCGTGCGTGTGAGCGTGTCTCTGTCTGTCTGTCTGTCTGTGTGTCTGTGTGTCTGTGTGTGTGTGTGTGTGTGTGTGTGTGTCTGTGTGTGTGTGTGTGTGTGTGCAGGGGTGTAGCTCCAGATTCTGGGCCCCATGAAAGAATGTATTTGTAGGCCCCCAGTGAATGCGAGCGCGCGCGAGTACATACATTCGGATCAGCAGTTCAGCACCTGCACTGTTGGTGGGTGAGCCTAGTAAAGGATGTCGCATTGCGTTCATCTTCAATGAATGGACCAATGCAATAGTCTACCAAAGCCCCCCCCTCTCTCTCTATATATCTCACACACACACACACACACACACACACACACACACACACACACACACACACACACACACTTCAGAAACAAACATAGTATCAATGAGAGCATCAATAATACACCTGAGTGATGTCTAGTAAAAAAAAAAAAAAAAACAAATTGGGGCCCCCCCCCCATGCTGGGCCCTTGGAATCATCCTAAACTACCCCCCCCCCCCCCCCCCCCAGCTATGCCCCTGTGTGTGTGTGTGTGTGTGTATAGAAGTACGGTTGAGAGTGTCCTTATCAGCTCACCCCCCCCCCCCCCCCTCCAGGCAGACAGTCTGACCTGACTGCTGCTGTGACCTCACTGTCACCCTTCCCCCGAACTGTGAATCACTAAAGACACTTTTAACTGCTGCTGTGACCCATTGTCACCTCCATATTTATATTGTAAACACTGTGGAACGGAACATGCAATAACGTCAATGTTACTCACTGTGCCTTGTATATATCTCATACCTTTTTTTTAAAAAGATCTATTTTTACCTTATTTTTTAGCACTCACTTGTATTTAAATTGTAAACTATTTTTGTTAAGTATTGTGTGATTTTGTGTGAAGTAAGATTGTCATTGTATGGTAAACTGTCTGTTTACCTGTGCATATGACAATAAACAATCTTGAATCTTGAATCTGTAGCCCAAGGGCTACCCAACATTTGAATCCAGGGTTTATAGGCTGTTTATCTGTGAAACCAGCCATACAGTACTGTACAAAGGTATTAGGGTGCCTGAAAAGATTTGGTTTAAAGCTGCAGTATTTACCTGGGCAGTAAATGTGTATTTGTTCAGATAACATTCGAAGAATAAATACAAATACATACAACATTAATACAATAAAATGAAACATCCTGTATAATAATACAATAACAATATGTTTTGTGAGAGGCTAGAAGAACACAGGTAGTCTGGTCATTTCATGTAGCCTACAGTTTCATTCCACATAGCCTACAGTTTCATTCCATGTTCTGGACTCAGAGTGTAATAATAATAATAATAATAATAATAATAATAATAATAATAATAATAATAATAATAATAATAATAATAATAATAATAACTCAGTGTAGCACTCAAGTTCAACACTGCTAGTCTAACAATACCATTTACCTTTAGCTGCCAGAGGTGAACCCTTCCTGCTGACTTGTCGCTCTGGATAAAAGTGTCAGCTAAATGACTAAATGACTAAATGTAAATGTAAATGTAAATGTACGGATGTGTTCAATTCCACCACCAGCGCAGCGGGTTCAACTGATCAACACCTCGTTACATTGTGTTGTGTCCTGTTTTTCTGAACAAATAAACATGTACATTTGTACTCATAAACAGTACTGTACATTTGTAGATCTGGTATGTCATACATGTCTAGATGTAACCGTACTGTCTACCTGTATGTCATATATGTTATGATGAATTGAAAATGGGGGACTCTGATGTAACCAAGACAAAAGTCTTTCTCTGGTCTGCATCCCCTTAACAATTGTGTGTATTGAGCCGTACTGTATTGTACCCATTCTGCAATCTGTTAATAAAATGTTCAATCAATCAATCAATCAATCAATCAATCCAGCCCAGATAAATGTTTTCTTCTCAGGGTGCCAGACTTTTGCAACAGCACTCTGGTCATCTAGCCTCCTGATCTGTCACTCACCTGCTGCTCTCGGCTGTCTGTCAGAACAAGGTTCATACGTGTGGAGGTTTCGTTCCCCTCTGAGGTTCATTCCTACGCCCCCACTCACATGTCTGACTGTCATCTGCCTCTACATGTCATGCATGGCACAGAGGACAAAGTCACTTTATTTGTGTTACCTATAGTGTTGTGGTTGTGTTTTATTAATGCCAAACTGAATGGCAGCCTGTGTGTCTGTTCACCTACTAGCCCGGGACAATGTGACCTTTGAGAGCCATTCTTATCTCGCTCTGGAAATTAGTAAACCATAAACGTTCTGGAAACTTTCCTCGTGCCATGGTTAATGTACTTAGGTGCTGCCTTGAATTTTCTGTCAGCGAAGATTGCTATTGATATTTAATATTAGTATTTGGCCACACATTTTAGGGGGGCGGGATACTGGCAATATTACTTTAATTATAATGAATACAAATCTAGTATAATCAATTACTGTGATATGCTGTGGTGGGGTTCTCTCTAGAACTCTTCGTAACTCCCACAAACAATGGCGTAGTGTGTTTTTATTGGCCGGCCTCCCAAGGTGCAGAGGTGACATTCAGTTACAAAAAGTGACACAAGCGAAATAACAAAACAAAAATACACTATACCTACAATATAAAATTAGTTCCACAATAACTCACAATAATAAGCAGACTAACGAAACACTTACGGAGCTTCACTATGTTACTTACTTTGTAACTGAGCAGGTGAAGACCCCCCCTGCCTGGCCAGAACGGCCCTCATGCAGTGGCGGGCTCAGGCTGTTTGAAGGGCAGGGGGGGGCGAAAAGAAAAAAAGGCCACCTACTGCACAACATGGGACCCCATCAGTGAGCAAAAAGCTATGATGCGTCATGTATGGTGAAATAGTCTTCATCTTTGATTAAGATTAACATTAGAATAACATAGACAATCCAGATTAATAGTATAACCACACCTCTATGATAAAAACACACAGGGAACAATACACCTTTCAAATGTTTATTTCACCTCATTATCATGGTGTTTGAAAAGTTGATTTATCATGGTGTTTGAAAAGTGGATTTATCATAGTGTTTGAAACTTAGATTTATCATGATGTTTGAAAAGTAGATTACCGTGGTGTTTGAAGGCCTAAACCATTGCTGCGGTGGTACATTTCTCAATGCTAAAGATATCAGTGAGAAATATAAATATTTGGGAAACAGCATTTTAATATGTTCTGGGTTGAAAAATAGTTGACCTATTCTTTAAAAGCTATTTACAACATATATTTTACAGGATATAAAACAGTTTAACAGTTAAAGTTAATTTGAGTGCCGTTGAACTTCTTCCTTCTCTCCTCTCCTTCTCTCTTCCTGCCCTCTCCTTCTCTCCTCATGTCCTCTCCTTCTCTCCTCCTGTACTCCCCTTCTCTCCTCCTGTACTCGCCTTCTCTCCTCCTGTACTCTCCTTCTCCTCCTGTACCCCCCTTCTCTCCTCCTGTACTCCCCTTCTCTCCTCCTGTCCTCTCCTTCTCTCCTCATGCCCTCTCCTCTCCTTCTCTCCTCTATCTCTCCCTCCCCCACTCTATCTTCCCCATTAAACTTAATATATTGTACCTGGATACTGGCTGGATCAGTGGGATATTTTAATGGCAACAGGAGAGCATTCAAATTATTTGTTGTGTTGTTTGAATAATTTCTCTCCCTATCATCATTTTCATCCTCGCTTTCTTTAGCATCTCCATCACCGTCTTCATCATCATTTCTCTCCATAGCATCATCTGCATTATCTCTTTCCTCAACTTCATCATTTAGAATCATCTGCATTTTCTCTTTCCTCCACTTCTTCACCATCTCTCTTCCTGATATCATCATTTCCCTCTTGAATATCCCCATCTTCATTGTCTGTACTGTCTTTATCTAAGGTGGAGCAAATAATATTTGTTTTATAATAGTAATATAATTGTACTGTATATAATATTCGTACTGTAGCCTACAATGTTATAATTGTATTATAAAATAATATGTCATATAGCACTACCACCACTAGCCATATTGCCTTGATTGGAATAAAAAGAGTATGGTTGGTCAATTTACATGTTTAAGACAAAATGTTCTGTCCAAAATAAGCATTATTGACCATGTTAGCACCAGATTCTCAGTTATAATACAAACTTTACTTTTACTATTACTATTGTTGCTTTGGACCCAATTTCTCAAATAGAAGCTGCATTTTTCAGCTGCTTTTTAATATTCTTCCGATTTCTTTCTCTCCTTGGCATTCTGTAATCATAGAATATAGGCCAATGCTAAACCCACTCTTAAGTTAGCTTTAAAAAGCAATTCACACTGAACTTTAAAGTGCTATGGGTATATTTTGTGCAAATAATCCTAAAATAATTTGTACACTTTATTTCTAAATTGAGAACACAGGTTAGCATAGAATCAGCTAAGCAAGGTACCTGTTTAGTTAGCTAGCTACAGTAGGAATACAGCTAGCCTACAGTAGTCTAGGCTAAAACATACTGCCATCAATAAAAGCACTTGCAGTGTACATACATTAGTATTTAGTAATGCATAATTGGTAAAACAAACTCAATCTTTGCAACTTCAAAGAAAGTGCTGTATTACCTCACACACAGCAGTAGGGTGCAGGGTTACAGCTCAGACTGCATTAAGCCCTCTGGCATCTGAACATTCAAGAGGGGATGTGTCTAAAACTGAAAACTTAAATGGATGGAATATTGTAGTGACGGGGCTGCTCAGAGTTGTAGCTAACACTTTTGCGTGACATTATTTAACCGTCGGGGCACATGGTCAAGTTTAGACCATTGGAAGGGCACCAATGGGCACGTCCTCTAATTTTCTCCACTCAAAAGGGCACTTTAGGTTTAGCGCAATGTTTTCAACTGTGGGGACACATGGTAAAATTTAGACCATTGGAGGGGCACATGATACATCCTCTAGTTTTTTAATCAAGATTTATTTTTACCTCTTTGGACCTGCCTGAGTTAGCTGCCTTAGTTGTGTGCAAACATCAATACTACTATTATCAATCAATCAATCAATCAAATTTATTTATATAGCACATTTAGACATGACGCTTGTCAACCAAAGTGCTTCACATAGCTAAGCTAAGAACAAAGAATGTTTCTCCACTCAAAAGGGCACTTTAGGTTTAGCGCAATGTTTTCAACTGTGGGGACACATGGTAAAATTTAGACCATTGGAGGGGCACATGATACATCCTCTAGTTTTTTCACTCAAAGGGGCACTTTTGCGTGATGTTTTTCAACTGTGGGGGCACATGGTCAAGTTTAGACCATTGGAAGGGCACCAATGGGCACGTCCTCTCATTTCCGCCACTCAAAAGGGAATTTTAGCGTGATGTTTTCAACTGTGGGGGCACATGGTCAATTTTGCCACTCAAAAGGGCACTTTAGGTTTAGCGCAATGTTTTCAACTGTGGGGGCACATGGGCAAGTTTAACCATTGGAGGGGCACGTCCTATCATTTTTGCCGCTCAAAAGGGCACTTTAGCGCAATTTATTCAACCATGGGGGCACATGGTCACGTTTAACCATTAGAGGGGCACCAATAGGGCACACCCTCTAATTTTTCACCACTCAGAAGGGCACTTTAGCGCGCGTTTTCCAACTGTGGGGTCACCGGGGGGGGGGGTCGCCTGAGTCCGCCAGTGCTCATGTAGGCCTACCTGGTAGCCTCACATCAGGCTTCACACAAGTGCCACACATAATTAATTAATTGATTGAAAAGTTTATTAACAGATTGCAGAATGGGTACAGTACAGTACAGCTCAATACATACAATTGTTAAGGGGATGCAGACCAGAGAAAGACTTTTGTCTTGTTTACATCAGGGTCCCCCATTTTCAATTCATCATAACATATATGACATACATGACATACAGATCGACAGTACTGCTACATCTATACATTTATGACATATCAGATTTGCAAATACAGTACTGTTTGTGATACAAAAAGTGTCCAGAAAAAAAGTGTATATACATTTGACGTAGAAACTGTACATTGGGGGAGGTTGGGTGGGTGGGTGGGGGCTGTACATTGGAGGTGGGGGGGGGACACACACACTGTACATTGGAATACTGACAAACACTTCATACACAGGTGCTACACATCAATACATTAACAATTTCCTACACTAGTATACAAATTAATCCATGAACCTATCCCCAGCAAATAGCAACACCAATAAAAACCACAACCATGATATAAATATATGTATGAATGTATATTAGTATGTATGAATGTAGCACTCTCCCAGTGTGAACCCTTGGTTGTGTACTACTGAGTAAAGGAAATTAATGATGGGGTTGCCGTTCTCAGTACAGTAGCAGAAGGGAATGGTGAATGTTTGGTGTGTGTTTGTATGCCATCGTTCCCAGTTTTATCTCCGTGAGAATCGATGCATTATGTACAAGCTCTTGTGTATGACCTCACATTCTGATTGGGTGATAATATTGTAAACTTCCGGAAAGTAGACCTGGTCCAGTCCCAAAACCAATGAAAATAAAAGGAATGACCATGGTCCCGCCTCACAATTCATCACCACGTTTTAGATTAACCAATGAGAATGCGGATACATCCGGGGTAACAGAGCCTTGTCCTTCCTTCCAAACCTTGTGTAAGCGCCGCGGCATTGTAGATCTGTCAAGCTAAATACTGTTGTTTAGAATATCACTTCCGATTTTGGCACAGGCGCGTTTTTAACATTCAAAATATAAGTGTGTCTATATAAGTGTATATAAGGAAATAATCAAGATTTATTTTTACCTCTTTGGACCTGCCTTAGTTGTGTGCTTTGATTGATTGATTGAATTGATTGAGTGCAAACATCAATACTACTATTATCAATCAAATTTATTTATATAGCATTTAGAAATGACGCTTGTCAACCAAATTGCTTCACATAGCTAAGCTAAGAACAAAGAAAAGTATAAAATAAACAGAAAAACAATCAACGGATAGACAAAGGAAAACAACAACACGACAACAGGCAAGGCAAGAGTCAAAGTGAGTCAGGGAAGGCCAGGCGATATACAGGAGGTGGGTTTTGAGATTTGATTTAAAAGACTCGATGGAGGGGGCAGATTTAATGGACATGGGGATGCTGTTCCAGATGCTGTTCCATTATTATAATGCTGTTCCATTATAATGCTTCAGGTATGGCTGCCCTCTTCTGAAACCCATCTACGTCTCTGTACCACTGGATGTGTGTACCACACTGCAAGCTAAACATCCACTGGTCAGCGAAAGGGGAGTACATATTTAGGTGTACTAGGCTAGAATAGAATAGAATAGAAATACTTTTATTATCCCAAGGGAAATTTGACACTGCAAATCGCTCACATTAAACATTTAGACAGAACAAGTCACGGGTAAGAATAACAAAAAAAAACGCCTAAGAATAAGAATAGAATAAAATAGAATACAAATTTAATAAAATATACAGTAAAAAAAATATATATTGTGAATGACTCTGGATTTAACTAAATACACACAGCACAAAGTAGAAGCATGTTTAACAGCCGTTTTAATGCTGTTTAGGGGAAACGGAGGGGTTAGTGTGATCGTCAGCCAGTCCGTCATTCCAGAGAAGCGTCTTGGTCCGTTAGCAGGGTTCGGTACAGAGAGCGGTTCTCATACGGGCGCGTGAGAAGAGACGTCAGACGAGCAGGGGTCGATACACATGCGGGTTCCATATGATCAGGGGTTATAGCACACAGCAGGGTCCTCGTTCCAAAAGTAGATAAACACAGCATGGGGTCACACAGACGACAATCTTCCTCCTCTTTTTCTCTTCTTTCTTACTCACTTCCTCTCTCGTTCCGTACAGGTTTCGCCACAGCTACGCCAATGATTCTGTCACTCTGTCTGATACACACACACACACACACACACAATCTTTGGATTTAAATAAAGTATTTAATGTTTGTGTGGTTGTGTGTAGGCTGCATCAACTTGTCCTTCGCCTATGTGGAGGGAGAGAGTCTACTGATGGCCCTGAAGGATGTAGCACTGTCGTCTGGCTAGGGCTGGGCGATAAAACGATAACGATAACTATCGCGATAAATTATTTCCTCGAAATAAACATGAAACGTGGTCGCAAAGTTTCGATATATCGATTTTCCAAGCTTGGCTCCGTTCAGCCTCGGCTCAACACACTCACTAACAACAACCAGCGTTACGTGATGACGTACTTACGCACAACAGCTAACAACCAATCAGTGAAGGAGATGGCCGAGACCCGGAAGGAGGTAGGACTCACTCAACAACAAGGCTTGCTAGGCTAATTAGCTTGCACGGCATTGTTTTATATATTTACGTGCCGAGTATGTGTGTGTTTTGAATTCTGAGGCCACGTTTATGGTAGTGTGGGATATACAGTGGACGCCGTTTCAATATATTGTGGCGGAAGAGAGTATTTTAGTGTCATATTTATTGTCATGAGATACTCCGCTTGTCGGCTAACGTGCGCAGACTGATGACGACATCAACTCGACTTGAGACATTCGCAGCAGCATAAGAAGTTAATTAAACTTGACGGACATTATATCGACGATAATTATCGATATCGAATTATATGAAAATAATTTTATAATTTTATCGCGATAACGTTTTTGGTCATATCGCCCAGCCCTACGTCTGGCAGGTCAGACACACACACACACACACATACTGTATATCCATACACTTTGGTCATAATATGGTGAATGAAGATATTTGCATTATCTCGTTCACATGTGGGAGAGTCTAGATAAGATGAGATATTCCTTTATTGATCCCTTGGGGAAATTCGGGTGTCATAGCGGGAGGGGGGAGGGGGAGGGGGCAATGACTACAGTACAACACAGCATTGGAACAGAGTGGTAACGTTAGCGACTAGCATGCTATGTAACTTGGCTTTGCTAACTACAGTCAAATGGGTCTAGTGTTGCTAGTTGCTCTAGTAATGTTACAATCACAAAGAAGGTCTATGACCGTAGCACGCATGCGCAAGGCAGGGCATTCTGGGTATGTTCCCCACAGTAGTGCGTCTAGTCTCTCCCGTTCACACGGAGCATCTGCCACAGTGGACGCCATCAGATGCGAGTCCATAACGTCCCCGACACTGACCTTCGGGGACACAATTTTTTACTTAGGATTTACGGTGGCCAGTTTCGAATTGCAGCCTCCCGTAGGTGCTCTTTTAGAGCTGGTTTTGAATGTGGGTAGGGATTCACATTCCTTTAAAGCTTTGGGTAGGGCGTTCCACATTGATGTGGCATAATTGCAAAACGTGTTTAGTCCCTTGTTTGAGCCGAATCTGGGTTTAACATGATTTGTTGAGCTTCCTCTGGTGTTGTGGTCGTGGTATTCACTGACCTTTGGGAAGTATTTTGACATGTTGACGTCTCTTACCTAAGGATGACACGCAAATTCGTGAAGCGTTCCTTATTGTTACTGTATTTTATGAAATAATATTTACTGACTCTCCCATGTTATTTGGCCATATGCGACTTACTACCCTCTAGTGGCGAGCTGTGGTAACTGCAGCGTCTCTGCTCTGGCTTCAGTGTTGAATATCTATCCGACACTACCCTCTAGTGGCGAGCTGTGGTAACTGCACTCTCTGCTCTGGCTTCAGTGTTGGACATAATTCGACACTGCTTTTTTTGAATGAGTGAATTATAAATGTAATCTTTATGTAGACGTGACTTGTTTCTGTTTAAAACTGTAGGACCAGTGAATTATAAATGTAATATTTAGGTAGACCGACTTGTTTCTGTTTAAAACTATAGGACCAGTGAATTAGAAATGTAATCTTTAGGTAGACCGACTTGTGTTTCCATTTAAAACTATTCTCCACTTGCACAAACGAAACGAGCGGGCGGCATATCCAGTTACTTCTACCATGTGTAGACTTCTTCCGGTCCCATCACAATACATAGACTTTAGCAACTTGCCTCCCGTCAATTAAACAACTTTATCGTCACTTTCTTTTTTTATTACGTTTAAAAATTATATGTTTGTATTGTTAATCTGTTCAGCATTCGTTTTTATCATTAGTATTGTCAATGTGGTGACGTTTTTACAAAAGGAAATGCGTGTGGACAGGCTTCAGACAGAGAGGTAATGAAACTTTTGTATTATTATTATTAGGGCTGTCAAAATGAATGCTTTAACTCTGCAGATTAATTAAAATTTATTAAAGCATTAAAATAAATGTATCTAGATTAATCTATGGAGTGAAAAATCTTCAATCTTAGCGCCGCGGATATAAGAGAGAGGTCTAGCTGAGTCAATGTTGATGGTTGTTGAACATTTGTATTTCACAGGAGAGAAACTATTCAAAAAATAGTATTTGAATCTAAATATACTTTGTTGATTTTACATTAATTCCATGATTTTACTCAAGTAAATATCCGTTACAAGCTTCGGTCTTATGTAGAAAAATGCTATTTTTAATCTAGATTAATTACAGAAAATTGAGAGATTAATTTGTCATTTTCTTTTAATCTATTGACGGCACTAATTATCATATTATAGAATGCAACAATTTTTTTAATAAGCAAACATGTGTTAGTACCGGTGGAGATATAGATACCGGTGGCGATATCAGTGGTGATATAGATATCGGTGGTGATATAGATATCGGTGGTGATATAGATATCTGTGGTGATATAGATATCTGTGGTGATATAGATATCGGTGGTGATATAGATACCGGTGGTGATATAGATACCGGTGGTGATATAGATACCGGTGGTGATATAGATACCGGTGTTGATATAGATACCGGTGGTGATATAGATACCGGTGGTGATATAGATACCGGTGGTGATATAGATATCGGTGGTGATATAGATACCGGTGGTGATATAGATATCAGTGGTGATATAGATACCTGTGGTGATATCGGTACCAGCGGCGGCTCTCCAACTGGTTCCAATGATGATTCTGAAGCAGATTGAGGCTCCAGTTGTAGACGTAGGGTTCTGGAAGGAGTCTGGGTTCTTCTGGTTGTAGTTCTGGTTCTTCAGGAGTCTCCTCCTCAAAGGAACAGCAGATTACAGATGAATGTGTGTTTGGGTCAAAAGGTAACGGAGGGACACGGCAACATTTCATCTAACATTTTCATCAGAACGCCGTTCTTTAGTTGTTCTTGTTTCATTGAATCAGGACACATTAAGATGGGAGCCTCGTCGGTCCATTGTTACTGCTGCACTGTGCAAACCTGTCCCAGAGCATCCAGAACAGTCACATCAACAGAGAGGCAGGAGAATAAGGTCAAATCAACTCAAATAAAAACTGACCAATCAATGGACTAGAAGGCGGCCCCAGAGGAACATAGTATCATACACTAACTGTACCCTTGATGAAGTCAATGTGGCGTAGAGCCCTCTCCTGCCTCTTGAAGTTAACCCTGTAGTGACTCATGTTCTCATAGGTGGTCGCCTTCATCAACCTGGGGGGGGGTTAAGAGGGGCGAGGAAAAGGGAGAAAGGAGAAGAGGAGGAGGGTGAAGGGAGATGGAGGTGAAAACAAGAGGGGTGTTTTAACCTGACTGTTCCTGTGTAATATGGGTGTAACGGTACAGAAGTGATTCCCACTGCATGTTAATACTGGGGGACCCCCAAAGTATAATGGCTCCCCCCAAAGTATAATTTCTGTGTTTTTTTTTACTCAGTGAGCACCATTTGCATTGGTGGAAATGAGTGCGCAGTGAGTAAAACAAAATAAAAAAAAACATAAATTATACTTTGGGGGGAGCCACCCATAAATTACAAATTTGATATAGATCATGTTCTTTGTTAGTTTGTGGGGATGTTAATATGCGTGTATGAAAAAGACTACAAAAAACAGCAGTGACTGCTCTCAGCTGTTTAACAGATAAAGACCTAGACACCATCACCAGTTGTAGGTTGTCTGAAGTGCAGTGTGTTACTATGAAAATTCACTAGAATGCAGACATTTTTTTTCCATCCAAATCCTGCCTTCTAGTGAATTTTCATATTAACACACTGCACTTCAGACAACCTACAACTGGTGATGGTGTCTAGGTCTTTACGTGTTAAACAGTCACTGCTGTTTTTTGTAGTCTTCCTTCATACACACATCTTACCAAGTGTTAGCACCTAGGGCTGCATTTTAAATTTCGTTGTACGATTCTCTTGTGACAATGACAATAAAGAAGATCATTCATTCATCTGTACTATTGATACATTTATGGCGTGGTATGAATCTCGGCCATCATGTACCGGCCCGTCGGGCTTAAAGGAATCACACAGATACCGTGATTTGTTATTATGGTGACATTTATTTTGACAGAGTTGGGGGGGTGCACCGTTCCTGGAGGTACTGCAATACCAGGTCGATGCGTGGAGTGGACGGAGCAAGCCCCTTTTCCATCTCCCTGCTCCAAAAATCAATTTAATATATGGTCCCCGGGTAGGGGACGTATCAGATATTAAACTGATAAGAACAGATTTTTCATTTGAAAAAGTTTATTGTCACATGGTTACAAAGTTACATGTACACAATGTATTTGAACAGATTTTTTCATTTGAAAACGTTTTTTTTTGTCACATGGTTACAAAGTTACATGTACACAATGTATTTGATTTAAAATTTCCACATTTTCTTATAGCACATTTCAGAGGTGAGATAAACATGTATACCAATTAAAAACATCTGTAAAAACCTAAGAACACAACATTTCAACAATGTAAAAACAGTTATGTTAAAAGGCCTACAGCTAGATTAAAACACCTGTAAAACCTAAAAACACAACATTTCACCAACGTAAAACAGTTATGCTAAAAGGCCTACAGATAAAATAAAGGTGGGTAGAACATGTTAAACAGTGCTTGTGGTAATAAAAAGTCCATTGTATCAGTATCAGTGTAGATGATAAGTCCAGTACATATGTCTTTTAAAAGGTGTTTTTTTTTTTAAACAGGAAGTAGGACGTTCTATTTAAAGGCCATCTTCAATCCTTTGTGCAGTAGCGGGGTGAGTCCCTACCAAGGGTAACTCATCCCCCTCTCCCACACGGACCGCCGGGGTCCTGCCTGGGGTGCTCAGCGGAGATCCTCTCCCTGATGTTGCCCCTTTGGGGAGTCAGCCGCCGCTGCCTTCACCTTTGTGTGGGCTCCGGTCTCCCACCTCCGAATGAGCGCAGAGGCGATGCTTCTTTGTGGCTGTGTCCTAGGGCCTGCCGCCTGAAGCGACGGCCGCTCGGACCGTCGCTTCGGCCATCCGGATCACAGCCACGGGGGGGATCTGCATGCGCCTGCTTACCAGCAGGTTTCTGGAGGTCCATGTGGCGTCTTTGATGGCGGCCAGGGTGAGCCAGAGCTTGGCGAATTCGGATGGTGTTGTTCTCTTCCGGCTCACCCCGTATAGGACCGTTTGTGGGTCCAGGACCCCCGCTGCTGGTAAGTACGGGAATTGCTGGGAGCCGGCTGTTGCCCACTGGTTTACGGCAGCGCTGCACTCCCAGAGCAGATGCCTCACCGACTCGGGAGCGCCACAACCCGGTCGGGGGCAGATGGCACTCGCTGCCATGCCCCGGGAGTGCATGACGGCCCTGACCGGGAGGATCTCATGAGCCACCATCCACGACAGGTCTCGCAGTCTGTTTGAGAGAGCGGGATGGTTCACGTTGCGCCAAACTGTGGAGGGCTCGCCGATTGCGAGCCGGCGCACTGGACTCACTGGTTCCCGCTCCTGCACAAGAGAGAGAAGAGAGCGGTGGTTAGTTAGAACGTCCAGTTCTTCTCCTTCCATGTTCAGGCCTTTTAAGAATTTTTTAATAAAAACATAGGCCGTGGGCAGATTAAAAGACACTGGTGTTCTTAAATCAGTGTGTAGGTGCTTGTGTGTTCGTAGGTAAGACCCCATCCAGAATCTTGCCATTGCTGTTGTCTTGTGCTCTCTGGATGGGGCTGTAGCGTATGTCATGTGTAGTGTAGTGTATCTGCTTCCTAAAAATAGGTGGAGGTCCGGGACGCCTTTTCCTCCATTCTCCTTCCTCTTTTTCATGACGTCCCTTCTTAGTCTCTCCCACTTGGACCCCCACAGGAAATAAAATATGGCGCGGTCGAAGGATAAAAGAACCTTTTTTGGTGGGATAAAAACAGAACCGATCAGTAGAAACAAGGGTAAAATCACAGCTTTTATGATTAAAACCTTGCCCTCCATGGTCAGTCCCCTTAGTCCCCAGTATCCCAGTCTTTGTCTAACTTTCCCTATGACGTCAGGCCAGTTGTTTCCCCCCTCCCCCTCTCTGTCAAATTTGACCCCGAGTATTTTTATGTCAGTCTGGGTCACAGTCAGAGGGAATCCTGCCCTGTCAGTCGCTGTCCACGGTCCGTACAGTTTCGCTTCGGTCTTGTCTCGGTTTAGTCTCGCTCCTGAAGCTCGTCCGTACCACTCAGTCAGGTCTAATGTCCTGTCAACAGCAAAACGGTCAGTGCATAAAATGTTCACGTCGTCCATGTATAAAAGGCACTTAGCCGTCAGTCCCCCACTGCCCGGTATAGTCACCCCGTTGATCCATTTGTCCCTTCTCAAGATCTGTGCCAGCGGTTCTACACAGATGACGTAGAGGAGGGCAGATAACGGACAACCCTGACGGACACCGCAGGATATGTTCACTGCATTTGTAAGTTGCCCGTTAACAAGAAATTTGCTTGTAATGCCCCTGTACAGCAGTCCCACCCAATCTATGACCCGCTCAGGAAACCCCATTTTTTGCAGTACCTGGAAGAGGTACTGATGCGAGACCCGATCGAAGGCTTTTTCAAAATCTAAATTTAGGACTATGAGTCTAAAGTTTCTGTCTCTCGCATAACAGATGGTGTCTCTGATCAGTACGAGGCTGTCGGTGATCTTCCTCCCCGGCACAGCACAGGCTTGATCCGGGTGGATCACCTCCCCTAAAAACAAAGAAAGACGTGTTGTTAAAATTTTGCTAAAAAGTTTACAGTCAAAGTTTAAAAGGGTGATCGCTCTAAAATTCTTTAAGTCAGTCTTGTCATTCTTTTTGTGGAGTAACGTCACTATCCCTACTCTAAAGCTGTCAGGTAGCAGGTCTAGTCTTTCAAAGTCCTTAAAAACAGTCAGTATGTCGTGTGCTAAAATGTCCCAGAAAGTTTGATAAAACTCCAGGGGAAGTCCGTCCTGTCCTGGGGACTTCCCCTTCTTAAAATGTTTTAGACACTTTTCGAGTTCTAAAAGGTTAAAATCCTGGGTTAAAAGCACACTCTCCTCCACTGTTTTGTCTAAAAACTCTAAAACCTCCCTGGTGACATCTTTTTCTATTTCTTTTTCTGAGTATAGCTTTGTGTAAAAAAATTCCACGCTTTCCTTGACTTCTTCTATGTTTTCCGTAAAACTACCATCTTCTTTTTTTAGTTTTGTTAAAAAACCTCCTTTGTTTACAATTCTCTTAAAGAAATAGCGTGTACATTTTTCTCCTTCCTCTATATCCCTCTCTTTACTCCTTAAAATGATTCCTTGGCTTTTTATTTCTGATAGAGCTGACATTTCCCTTTTTACTTCTACTATTTCTTCATTAAAATCAAAACCCTGCCCTACTAGTTTAAAATAGCGTTGTAGTCTCTTTTGCAGTCCCAACATGTGTCTGTTTTCCCTATCTTTTTTCTTCTTACCTGCCTGCCTGAAGAAAGTCTTGGTCTTCCCCTTCACCATCTCCCACCAGTGTGCACGTGAATTGTACATGTCTTGGAGGGTCTGCCATCTGATGTACTGCTCCCTGTACTGACTAACTATCTCCCTATCTTCTAGTAGGGAGCAGTTTAGTTTCCACAGACCTCTCCCTGCCGTCATACCCGAAGACAGTGAAAGGGTGCAAGTCAGCATAGCGTGGTCTGAAAAGAAAACAGGGGTTAATCTAGCATCGGTTGGTGGGCAGTCCCGTGTAAAAACATAGTCAATGCGAGAGGCTTTGGTGCCGTCACCACTGAACCAGGTGAAGCCCTCCTCTCTAGGATGCACGGTTCTAAAACAGTCTTGTAGTTTAAAATCCTTGCATATGCCCTGTAATAAAACCGATGTTGTATCTAGTTTAAAATCATCCCCTGCTCCCCTTCTGTCTTTTTTTGATAGAACACAATTAAAATCCCCTCCTACCACTAATGGAGCCCTACCTAGCATGTGGGACTGCAGGTCTTTTAAAAGGTCATGTCTGTCGTTTTTGTCGTTAAAACCATAAATGTTGAGTATGTTAAAATCCTTCCCCATGTAAGTCAGGTGTGCTAAAATTGCCCGTCCGTCTCTCACCACAGTGCTGCCCTTCACCAGAACCAAGGGGTTTTTGATTAAAATGGCCACTCCGTCTGCTTTATTAAAATTTGACCCGCTCCACATTGAGGTACCGGGTGGCCATTTCCTCTCCCAGTTGCTGTAGTTTTTAAAAAAAGGCAGATGACATTCTTGTAATAAAAACACATCTGAATTAAAATTGTTTAGGAATGTTAAAACAGTTTGGGCTCTAACTCCTGACCTCACACTTCTCACATTAAGGGTGGAGATGTTGAGGGCCATGAGTATTGTTAAAAACAACAGGAATGACATTCTAAAAGAAAATTAAAAGACTACAGTTAAAAACACTCATTTCTGATTTTGTGAAGTCAGGCTTCTCCTCCTGTCCAAGCAGCTGGGAGGGGAGTTTTTGCCATCTTTCCCCGAGAAGGCTTTGTCATGGCGCCGTTCTTTTGGGGTTGACTGTAGCTCTATGCTTATAAAAGAAGTTGTATTTGGTGAACTGGAGCCGAGAGGGGAGACTCCCTTGAACGTCTCCAAGGGGGGTAAGCCGTCTGAGAACGTTCTGGCTCTTCCCCTCTTCTCTGGGGCTGAGTGTGAGTCAGCCCCAGGGCTGGTCAGTTCATCTACAGTTCTCTTAAGGTTGGGCTGGGCGGGGGGGAGGGAGGTGTCGCTGGACTCTCCCTCAACCTGTCCCTCATCCTGTCTCTCAAACTCAACCTCGCCCTCAACCTCACCCACTTTCTCAAGTCCAGCTCCACCTACTGGCTGAATCACCCCCTCTCCTTCACTCTTGCCTTCTGGTGGGGTGATTTCAGGCCCCTCCCCCTCTCCCGCCTCCTGTGTCTCCTCTCCTCCAACCACAGGGTTTGGCAGGAGATTTGAATTTCCCAGCCCTTCCTTTTCAATTAGCACATTTCCAGTTTCTTTTCTGGTTTGTTCTACCACCTGCTCGATTTCAGTGCAAACTCTTGTAGCTTTTAATTTGTTGGCAAAGGACTTTGGGCAATCTCTGAAAAGGTGGTCTGTTTCTCCACAGAGATTGCACTTTCTGCCATTGGTACATTCACTAAATGAGTGCCCAATTTCTCTGCATTTGCCGCAGACTACTTTCTGGCATGCCTCTGCCAGGTGCCCATGCTCACCACACTTGCGGCAGAGTTTAGGCTGACCCTGGTAGTGAATGTAGCCTCTGTTCTCTCCCAAAACTATCATGGATGGGATCTGTCTCAGGCCCTGGTAGTCCTGGGGGTCCTGTATTTGTTGTACAGGAACCCTCCAGGCACAATTCCAGATGCCATCCTCATCTCTCACCTTGGTAGCCTGGGCCTTCACAGTGCAGTATCTACCCAGCCATATACATATGTCATCAGCATTTACCATTTCATTGAACATTCTGACAACCACTACTTTTGCAGCATTGTCAGTCAGTTTCTCCAGGTTAAATGCTGAGAACTGGGTTTCAACTTTCTCAAACCTAAGCCAGAATTCTCGTAGTACTGCGGCACTTCCAAAACTTACATCAAAGCCCTTGTTAAAGGGTAGAGTCATGACACAATTCAAATCAGCTGGTGAGAAACCAAGGGCTTTTTGTATCAGCTTCCTGGAGAAGTCCAATCGGGACATCTCCAGGAGCTTACCATCCTTCTCACGTAATTTAAATCTGACACTGTGGTGTCTCCTCATGCCGGCACGTGTAGCCGACATGGCTGGAGACACCACCAGCAACAACAATAAAAGAATAAAATACCACTAAAACCAATATAATAATGAGAATAAATTAATTAACTAGTAAAACCTGATATATACAATATCAAATAAAATCAACTTACCTTGAACAATATACAAAAAATAAACGAACAAAACAATATCCCCCTTGGCAGCAAAGGCTCGTCCTCACAGCGAGAACAAACCCGCAGACAGGGAGCGATCACTGTCTTAGCCAAAAGGCCGAGAAGCGATACCGTTAAACTGACCGGCAGAGCGGGGTCGTTCGCGGAGAGCTCACTCTGGGTCGTGGTTTATGCAGAGACTCTGTTTAATAATGTCCGTGTATAAAGTATGGTGCTCTCACTCAACATGAGTGTTGCGTCCGATAATATAATAACGGCATATTCACTTGCATAGAATGTAACCACGTGGATTGTACGAACATTTGTATTATTAGATTCTACTTCTCAACTCGCCCTCGTCACGTGGCAAGCCACCCTCCAATAGGATACGAGTAAACGCTCTAAACTAATTAATCTATAGAAGAAACATTGAACACGTTATTTTGATCAGAATCATACAGTCAAAAAGGAAATTAATAACTATAACGGAATGGCCTTGCGACTGTCATTAATTTGTCTTTTTTTTTAATCTATTTTCACTCCATTTTCATGTATTGCTATGTTTTCGTCGAGCTCTGGTTCCATCTGGTGGACAAACAAGCCAACTGCACTTCAAACTGACTGCCTCCTCTGTGTCCGTTTACTGCCCCCCACCCATGTTCATACTAGGAATCGGTTTAAGACGCTTATTTGCGTGTGATTTATTGGCCATTTCATGTACATAAAATAAACACTAACACGACAATGGGTTGTATTTAACTAAGTAACTGTTGAACACATTAAGTAAAGGCCATGCCCATGGAACTGTTCAGTAAACAGGAGTGCAGCAGAGCTCATGAAGAAGGTGTGAATGGTCGACTAGGCCTCTTCCTTTAAAAACATTCCGTGGTTCACCAGGACGTAACGGTGATGTTTCTACATGATCACAACTCGCCCCTAGTACACTAAAGAAAACTAGATTAGATTAGTTATGAAATCCAAGTGTTTGTCAAAAGAGTTGTGACAACGAGCGTTTTAAGTGCTATAGCCAAATAACAGATAGAAGCAACAAGGTAAAAAATAAAATCCCATAATTAACTCTGAAGAACTGGTCCTCCGCGAAACGCTCGTTGTACAAGTATGAGGGCATTTTAATGGAATTTAACTTACCAAAACGGTGTCTTCGTGTTAACTAGCTAACCATAACGTTTCTTCTTCGGGTTGTTGTTCGTCGTAAAAGTTATGATATTCCATAATTCCAATTATTACAGCAAAAGGAAACCAGTGTGCGACTTGAAAACACATGACGATACCGCTGAACTGTGTAGTGGGTTTAGAGAGAGAGTGTCCTCCAGGTGAAGAGACGAGAGGAGGCTCCATCAATTAAGTATGCAGATTGTAGTGAGCAGATGAACCAACCAGAGGGGAGCAGGCTGTTGTTTATCTCACCGAGGAGTGAGCAGATGAACCAACTAGATGCGTGGGGGGAAGGTGTTAACTGTTGTTTATCTACACAGAGGGGATACAGCCCAATAGTATCCAGCTGGGAACGAGGTTAACCCTTTCACTGCCACACTTTTAAGAATCAAGAATCAAGAGGTTTATTTGTCACATACATAGGGGGCCCGGGGCATACAGTGAAATGCGGGTGGTCATGCCCGCATTGCTTGTGCAAAATACAATAATAAAATAGGCATAGAATAAAATAGGTATGACACAAGAGATATGCATGATAAAAAAAAAGACATGCTAAGTTCCTGAGAAACTGGTTCCTCCTATGTACACTACTATACAATATAAAATTTTAACTCTTAATGTGTCTAAACTATACAGTACCTCCTTCCTTTAAAGTGACTCTCCATTATTTAAAGTGACATTTTGTTTAAAGTGAATTGTTTTAGCCGTTGCCGTTGAGTGGTGTGTCTGTGTGTGCGCTCATGTGTACTTGTGTTGTGAGTGGAGAGTTCTATGGTGTAATTAGATCCCTTTTGCCATACTGTCTGTCTGTCTGTCTAACGTCAATGTTACTCACTGTGCCTTGTATATATCTCATACTTTTTTTTTTTTAATATCTATTTTTACCTTATTTTTTAGCACTCAATTGTATTTAAATTGTAAACAATCTTTGTTAAGTATTGTGATTTTGTGTGAAGTAAGATTGTCACTGTATGGTAAACTGTCTGTTTACCTGTGCATATGACAATAAACAATCTTGAATCTTGCAACAGCACTCTGGTCATCTAGCCTCCTGGTCTGTCACTCACCTGCTGCTCTCGGCTGTCTGTCAGAACAAGGTTCATCCTACGTGTGGAGGTTTCGTTCCCCTCTGAGGTTCATTCCTACGCCCCCACTCACATGTCTGACTGTCATCTGCCTCTACATGTCATGCATGGCAGAGGACAAAGTCACTTTATTTGTGTTACCTATAGTGTTGTGGTTGTGTTTTATTAATGTAATGCCGAACTGAATGGCACTCAGTTACAGTGGGTGACAATATTGTCACAAGGAAAGATGAAATTACCTACCTGGGTTCCATCCTAGAGGCTAATCTTTCCTGTGACAAAATGGCATCCAATGTAATAAAAAAAGTCAACCAACAAACTCGATTCTTGTACCGGATCTCCTCTCTGGTAAACAAGAATACCCTGAAGCACTCATTCAAGGGTACTACGACTATGCTTGCACCTCATGGTACCAAAGCACCTCAAAGGCACTAAAAACCAAATTACAAACATCTCAAATCAAACTAGTCAGACTACTGCTTGACCTGACTCCTAGAACCCACCTCACCCCTGCCCACTTTGCCAACCTAGGATGGCTTAGAGTAGACGACAGAGTATACAGCAACTTGCAATGGGCCTGGTCTACAAGATACACTACACGACCAAGGTACCCATGTACATGTCAAAATACTTCCCAAAGGTCAGTGAATACCACGATCACAACACCAGAGGGAGCTCCACAAATCATGTTAAACCCAGATTCGGCTCAAACAAGGGACTAAACACGTTTTGCAATTATGCCACATCAATGTGGAATGCCCTACCCAAAGCTGTAAAGGAATGTGAATTACTACCCACTTTCAAAAACACACTTTCAAAGAACACCTACGGGAGACTGCAATTCGAAACTGGCCCCTACAAATGTCCTAACCCATTGTACAGTAAAGACCAAGTATGGCTTTGTCAGTATTCCAATGTACAGTGTACAGTGTCCCCCCCCCCTACCCAACCCCCCCCCCCCCCCACCTCCAATGTACAGCCCCACCCACCCACCCAACCCCACCCCACCTACCCAACCTCCTCCAATGTACAGTTTCTATGTCAAATGTATACTCTTTTCCTGGACACCTTTTGTATCACAAACAGTACTGTATTTGCAAATCTGGTATGTCATAAATGTATAGATGTAGTACTGTCTATCTGTATGTCGTGTGTGTCATATGATGAATTGAAAATGGGGGACCCTGATGTAAACAAGACGAAAGTCTTTCTCTGGTCTGCATCAGGGGCGTTTTTAGGGTTAGAAAACATTGGGGGCTTCAGCCCAGGGGGGTGGAGGGGGGTTCCCCCCCCCCCCCCCCATTTTTTTTTTTTTTTTTAAACACAGTAATACGCAATTTTAGAGTAATTAGAGATGAATACTGAAGAACTAGAATCATTAGAGGTTCTCAAAGTGAGGTCCATGTCCATGAGAGGGATCTGGGCAGTCCCCATAGAAAATTCAAAGTTAACAGGACCAAATCATCAGTTTCTTATTTATTTATTTAACCTTTATTTAGCCAGATAAAACATTGATCTGGTCCAAGAGGCCCCAACAGGAGTACAAATATACATATATACACATATATATATATATATATATATATATATACATATACTGTACATACATACACACATATACACCAATAACAAAATAAAAACAGTTAAGAATCATACACATAAGCAAATAAACAAACAAACAAACATATGCACAGCCTATGTACAAAAGAAATAAACAGTTAATCTCTAGTCTTTACAGTTTTCTTCAATTGCATAAACACTCAAATCAAAAGTATTACACAATTATCAAAACATTACACTCAAGGAGCAAAACATAGGCCCAGATTTGCACCTCTATAAGCACAATGTCAGCCTCACACTTTTTGCAAAACAATACACAGAGCAAAAAAGTATCTTGCCAGATCCAGCTAGGCAAAGAGATAATGTCTAGTATTTTCTGTACTCTATATAAATTTTTTCAAAATTGTTTTTGTTTTACTGTAATTTTAACCTGTAGGCCTACTGGATACAGTATTTTATGTTTGTCTGATATTTGCTGAGCTTACAGTGTTATGCACATAGTAGCATGAAAACTGGGACATGTTTTGTTGTGATTCTCCATGTTGAAATGTTGACTGATTTGGTTATATGGCGAGAACATTTATATTTTCATCAGTCTGCATCATTGATTTGGGTATATGGAGAGAAAATGTTTTTTTTCCAGCAGTCTGCATCATTGATTTGGGTATATGTAGATAAATAAATAATATTTTCATCAGTCTACAGCATTGGTCTTGTGTAGTGTTTGGTGAATTTATTGTATATTTGCACATTCTCTGCGTACTTCACTTACAGTACTCTAATCACTGAGAAGTAGAATAGCTAAATGTGTTTTAGGTTAAGCACAGCAGTGTGAGTAACTGGTTCAAACAGAATTAAGTCATATAAAACGTGTGTTTCATATAGTAACAAAATGTAGTTTTTTTAAATTAGTGTATGGTTTTGACAAGTGTTTAATTTAGCAAAGGATCTGAGGTGTTCTGATAATTGTGTGTGTGGTTGTGCTAATTGTGTGTTTTGAAACACCGGGCCCCGTTTTAAAAATCATGCTTAAGCAATCGAAAAAAAAAGTCTCATAAAAAAGATATTCGATTTTTGGGTATTTTCCTGCCTTTGGTCCGCTTTGCATTCACATCTCAAATGCAGGGTTCACTTGCAAGAGTGAATGAGCTTTCACACCACCCCAAACCAACCGGACTATCCGAGGAAATGAACCAGGGTTCGATTAAAGCTTATTATAGTTTATCACAGTATCATGAGCATGTCTTTGTCAGTGGACACTGGACATGGGTATGGAGGCTCCAGGTGCTGCTGCGTTAAAGTGCACATCTTCAATACCTATCTGTACTATTTAAAAGCACAGTGCAGGACACACTCAAAGGTTATCGCACCTCAGAGATGGCAGTGGACATGTATGACAGGACAAAGGCCATATGTAATGGCATCTTGTGGCACAAGCTCAGACCTCAGCTCAGGAGATCAGCTGAGACAGAGACTGTTCTATCCAGAGCTTGAGAGCAGGTTCTCATGAGTTGGATAACAACTTATGAGAGGCATACAGGCATGTTATCCAGCCTCAGACCAGTTTCCCTCAGTGGAATTGCTGCAACCCCTCGCCACACATTACAATATCCAACTATTGCCAGAGGAGATCACAGTTGCAAAGTGTTTCCTGGTCAGGACAGGCAGAGATGCAGTCCCTACTATCCAAAGTGTCTTTTCCCTCCTGGATGATGATGATAATAATAATAATAATAATAATAATAATAATAATAATAATAATAATAATAATAATAATAATAATAATAATAATAATAATAATAATAATAATAATAATAATAATAATAATAATAATAATGCATTTGATTTATAAGGCGCTTTCAGGACACTAAAAAAAAGTCCACAAATCGGTGAATGAAAAATTATAGGATCAAATGAAAACTACTTACTAAAAATGTTTAAAAGTACTAAAAACCAACAAAAAATACCAAACACTAACAAACATTCAGCAAAGACAATGGGGATGCTGACATAAAAAAAAAAAAAAGGTAAAAAAAAAAAAAAAAAAAAAAAAAAAAAGTAAACAATTTTTTTTTTTTTTTTTTTTTTTTTTAGATCCGGGGCTAGGAGAAAAACATCCGGGGCTAAAGCCCCGGAAGCCCAGGGCTAACGACGCCACTGATGTCCAGCA
>NW_028169480.1:0-32500 GCF_963971535.1 Notolepis coatsorum | reverse complement strand
GTAGTGAAAGGGTTAACCTTATGTAGTGTGGTAGTGAAAGTTTAACCTTCTGTAGTGTGGTAGTGCAAGGTTAACCTTTTTTTTATTTAAATGTTCTGTATTTTTCACCCATCCCAATTTAGTCGTTATGCCAATTCCCTTCCTGTTTGTCATGTGTGTACAGTGAGTACAGCAGAGGAATGAGAACACAGCCCTGAGGGGACCCAATTGAGAGATTGAGTTGGAGGTGTGTCCACCCACCCTGACCGCCTGGGGCTGTCGGTCAGAAAGTCCAGGATCCAGGCGCTCATGGCGGTGTTCAGACCCAGATCAATCAGCTTGTGTGGTGAGGACTATGGTGTTGAAAGCTGAACTATAGTCAATGAACAGCAATCTCACATATCCCCCCTGCTGACTGTCAAGGTGAGAAAGGGTGTTGTGCAGTACCTGGGAGACCACATCGTCAGTGGACCTGTTTGTCCTGTATGCAAACTGCAATGGGTCCATGTTACTGGGGAGGGAGGCACAGATGTAATCCTTGACCAGCCTCTCAAAGCATTTCATGACCACAGAGGTGAGTGCCACCGGTCTGTAGTCATTCAGACCTGCTCGGGAGGAGTTTTTTGGCACAGGGATTATAGTGGACACCTTGAAGCAGGCAGGGACCACGGACTCAGCCAAGGATGGGTTGAATATAGTGGTGAACACTGGAGCTAGCTGATTGGCACAGGACCTAAGTATTCGTCTTGTTATCCCATCTGGGCCTGCAGCTTTCCCAGTGTTCACCCCCAAGAACGCTCTACTCACGCTGTGTTCCGTCAATTGGAGAGTGTGCTCCTCCCCCGCAGAGGACCCTCCGCGACAACCGGCGCGCCAGTGAGCTAGCCGGTGAGCTAACGCTGCCACTGTTTGCCCCGAATCTTGCGTAAAAGGAGTTAAGATTGTTTGCAAAGGAGGCATCGGCACTCGCGATTGAGGAGGGGCTGACCTTATAGTCAGTTATCGTTCGTAGTCCCCTCCATAAGCTTCCTGTGTCATTTTGGGCCATCTGTGCCTCCATATTGTTTGCATATCTATTTTTTGCAGCTAACACTTCTTTGCGCAGCCTGTAAGCTGTTGGCTTGTTCTCGTCCATATTTCCTGATGCACGGCCAGAGTTGTAAGCAGCGGTGCAAGCATTCAGGGCAACACCGATTGAGTTATCAACCCATGGTTTCTGGTTCGGGAACACACAAACCTTCTTCGTGGGGACAATGCTGTTAGCTAACGTTGCTATCAAGCTAACAACCACATCTGTGTATTCACTGACGTTACTGGAACTCGACCGGAGCATGTCCCAGTCGACGTCATCCAGTGCGTCCTGTAACATGGCCTCTGTCTGCTCGGACCGCCGCGTCACCTCTCGCATCACTACAGCCTCTCTGGCTCTCTGTTTATATCCTGGAAAATGGCGTCATGATCACTTTTGCCAAACGGAGAGGCCTGGGTCGCCTTGTAACCCTGCTTGTAAGGGGTTTAACAGTGATCCAAAGTGTTCCCTCCCCTGGTGGTACATTTGATGTGCTGATAAAAGTTTGGCATAACCTTTTTTAGGTTCGCTTTATTGAAGTCGCCAACCACCACCATGGCCACGTCTGGATATTTGATTTGGTGTTGGTTCAATGAGTCCTGGAGGTCCGACAGTGCTTTGTCGGTATCTGCTTGCGGTGGGATGTAAACTGCGGTGACGATGACTGCTGTGAACTCTCGGGAGAATAGAACGGACAACACAGAATGGTCAAATGTTCTAGGTCCGGCGAGCAGCAGCGGGAGAGGATTTTCACCGCCTCTGGGCTGCACCATCCGTTGTTTGTAAGGAAGCATACCCCACCTCCTTTGGATTTCTCTGATTCAGCTGTCCTGTCCGCTCGGAAGGCGGAAAATGACTCTGACGGGGTGATGATTTGATCTGGTGTTAATGGCGTTAGCCATGTCTCTGTCAGACAAAAGATATTTTTGGAATCTAATCCTCGCCCTGAGATCATCCATTTTATTTTCCAGCAATCTCACATTTGCCAGCAGGATCGAGGATAACGCTGCCCGGTAAGCTTGTTGAGCTAAGTTTATAAGGTAAGTTGATCTGTTCATTTAACCATGATCATGATGAATTGATCGGGATCGGGCAAAATCTCAATTCAATCAATCTGTTCAATCTGGATTCAATCTGTATTAGTACCACCAGGCGCCTGTAACAGGGCAGCAAATAATGTGAATGAAATCTACTGTAAGTACAGTTACTTTTCTATAATGTAAATTGCTCCGCCATTTTTCATCAGATTGCAACGCCGTTTTTTGCTAGACGTTCACAGAAAGGTAGTTCAACTAACTGTTATATTTTATGGCAATAACATTCCGGTTTGTTCCACACGTGAAAAAGAGAAAGAAAAAAGCTTTAAGCTAGAAGTCAGATTGACAGGGGCTGGCGTGAGCTGGGAAGTGTAGTTTTATGAAATTCGAAAGCCCATCGAAAGCCCTGGGTCTCTTTTCTCAAAAGACTACACTCAAGTTAGGTTGCGCCGTGTCCTCGCGCCAATAATCGCCTTTTTCCGACTCGATGCGCTGGGATTTCTATAAAGTCATATTTCACTAATAACACTTCAAATCATTGGTAAACAAATAGGGCGGCTGGGTAGCGCAGCGGTCTAAGCGTTTATCACCAACGCGTGAGACACTGGTATCGAATCCGGCTGTCAGCGCTGCCTCCGGCTTGGGCCGGCCGTCATACTGACTCAATTGGCAGAGTCAGCGGGAGGGGAGTCGATGGGTGGCAATCTGGTTGTTGTAAAACAGCGACTCCTACAGGTCGGTCAGGGCGCCTGCACAGCAAGGACAGGAGATGTCGAGGGTAGTGTGAGCCTCCCACACGTTACACCTCGCCAATGAGAGTCCGCGCTGGCAGGTGAAAAGAAGTGGCTGGCTGACTCCACATGTATCGGAGGGGACATGCAATAGATTATTCAACCCTCCTTACGACGACCAGTGGGGGGCACATGCGAGCAACGATCAAGACAGGAGAGGGGGGAATTGGCACGAATAAATTGGGATGGGAGAAAAATAGAAAAAGAATGATAAAAAGTGGATAAAAAAAAAAAAAAAAATCATTGGTAAACAAATGTAGTGTTGAAAATATAAACATTGACAGCTGTTTTGACAGCGTTAGGGTCTTTACTCTTGGCTACATTTGAAGAAAAAAAAGCACCATTATTTCATATGCTCTGTATTGGTCGATTTGTGGCGTGATATGAATATCTGCCCTGTATCCGCTTTGCACGATTTAGACGCGAGAAGAAGAAGCACTCATGCAATCGCTGTAGTTCTAATAAAGAGGAGACCCAGGGCTTTCGATGGACGTCGGAATTTCATAAAGCTACACTACCCAGCTCACACCAGCCGCCGACAATGGAGGTCCAACCATTTTTCACATAATAATGAGGTAGCTATAGCCTACCATATGGAGGTAGCTTACCAATGATGATGTAGTATAAGGAGGTAGCTTACCAATGATGATGTAGTATAAGGAGGTAGCTTACCAATAATGATGTAGTATAAGGAGGTAGCTTACCAATAATGATGTAGCATATGGGGGGGTGCTAAAGGTGAGCGATAAAGTGGCAGTCAGGAGAATGAGGCTGGCAGGTCACTGCCAGAGACACCATGAGCTGCCAAGCAGCAAACTTGTGCTGTGGGAGCCAACACACGGGCATCTATCACCAGGACGTCCCACACTAACCTACGTGGACGTACTCAGGAGAGATGCGGGAACAGAATTCGCCGGCGAGCTAGCCAGATGCATGGAGGTTCGGGATGACTGAAAGCACCGATGGAGGGCCCGTCCGAGGACGACCTAGATAGATAAGGAGGTAGATTACCAATAATTATGTAGTATAAGGAGGTAGCTTACCAATAATTATGTTAAATATATTATGATAAATATAGCTCTTAAAACATGCTGTGGAACTGTCCCCAAAAGGGATTAGGTACAAAGAGTGATAAAGGTTCTTTCAAGTTACAGGAAAACAGATCTTTGATGCAGATAATAGGTACTTTGCAATAGATAGTCAGTTAATTAAAGTAAGCTTTACTATGGGAAAAATGAATGCAATACACTTTTAGTCTAAAAGTTAATGATTAATAATTGAGACAGTAAGTATACTGGGAACATGATGTAATTAAAGACTTTGTTCTCAGAATAGTGTGTGGGTGAGGGGACTTGGAATGTGACCACTGAGACACAGTAGGTGGTCAACAAACTCTATTTACGACCGGGTGTTGGCCAAAAGGTGAAACAAAGGATGAGCTCATCATGTAGTTGTTATCTAGCTGAGTCTTGTGACAGAGACAGACAGCTGGAGAGAGGAGGTTTCAAGAATGAGCTATTTTTAAGTAACTAAGATCCATGTTAACTGGTTTAATATACTTACATTAGTGTGAAACAAACTGCAAATATTACTGTTGGATTGTACAAAGGCTGCCAAACGGGATAATATGAAACATGTTCTATATAGGAGGAGAATCATTGACATTCACAATCAAGCCTTGGTTGAACCAAGTTGGACATATTTTAAATGATAACTAAGTATAACTATTAGTAGCTATTAACTTAGGCTAGAAGGAATAAGTAGAATACTATAAAACTGGGCTTACTGGTAGAACACTGTGATTCTCATCTGAAACATAATGGTTTTAAGTCAGGAATAATATGGTTGTTGTTACAAAGGATCAGATTAAACCGAATATATATATTTATTGATTGATATATATTGCATAGTATTTGTATATCGTTTAATATCCCTTGTATATTCCTTGTACATATACACGGAATGTCCCTTTAGCCTAGTGCAGACCATAATATTTCATTCTCCTATTGGACAGCGGTCCACAGGCGCCAGAGCCATGCCTCCGGAGTCAGGTTCAAAGCCACCGTCAAGACATGTCTGAACATGCCCGGCCTTGCCCAGGGATACGAGACAGAAATGAGATTGGCACTAGATTGTTCGCCGTGCATATAAATATGGCGCAGGTGAATACAGAAGCACTTAGTCAGAAGTTCGAGTTACCCAATAAGTTGAAGCCTCACCCACGATACTCCGCAATAAGTTGAAGCCTCACCCACGATACTCCGTGCGGTGAAGTATGGCCTGTTTGGCCCCAAATAGAGCATTGAGACCGCATGCGAATTAATAACTGAATTGTCAGAGTTTGGCGCTATACCGTCGAGTGCGACATATTTCTATTAAGTCAGTAATAGTCTATTTGTGTATAGTGTATCGTGCGGCTAAAGTTCTACAGTGACCAGCATCACCAACGCTTCCTCGTATCAGCTAGAGTGCTTATCCAGGCTGGGCTGCTTTCATGGCGCTTTCACCCGAGGAGACCTAGACGAGAACCGTGTGGACATGTACACTGGATTAATCTACCCGACGACTACATAGCCCTTTGCGGCTGGATTATATTTGCTTTGGTCCTGTGATTTATGGAGCGGAGAATCGCCGACGCCTACACGTGTGGGATTTACCCTGTGAGGAGCCAGGTCGAGTCAGCGCCTCAGAGAGCCTGAGGCCGGCTAGCTTTCTTCACTGTGGAGCTACAGTCCACGGAGAACAGCTGTATTCGTCTGTGGATCAAGAGGCTATTGCACCGTCTCCTGTACTTGGAGTCTCCTTAGTCATCGTTGACCAGACTCTCTACTACCGACAGATCCTCTACCCCTGCTGGCTTACAACCGGGGGGACCCTTCCAGTATCTCCCGCTATATATTACTAGTGTACTATAGATATAATTCCCTAAGATTCAGGTTGTATAATTACCTCCTGCGTAACCAGAGAATGGACATTCATTATTGATTTGCCTACGCATATTCCTTTGCCTTATAAGCGCATCCAAAGTATAATAGAGAAGTATATTATGTACCTTTTGCTGCAATAAATACTTGATTATACCTTTGTGTGGAACCGATTCAATGTGGGAAGTGTTCATCATATTCATATATCATGTACTGTATGGCCAGTAATTAAAGTACATAAAGCGGTAGTGGTTTAATGATACCATACTTATCAATACAAAACTTCACGACGAGGTAAACAAACTCCAGGCAGCTAATGTTGACGCTGCCATTTTGGTCTTGGGGGATTTCAACAGCGCGCGTCTTAAAAAGGTGCTGCCGAATTTCTATCAGCATGTGACCTGTCCCACCAGAGGCGAGAACATATTAGACCATGTATACTCGCAATTTAAGAATGGGTACAAGTCACAGGCTCTTAGTCCATTCGGTAAAAGCGATCACGCCGCCATCTTTCTTTTGCCAAAGTATAAACAGAGTCTCAAGCGAACGCCGGTGGTCTCGCGAGAGGTTAAGCGTTGGGCCGTGACGTCAGTGGAGTCACTCCAAGCAGTGCTGGGAAGCACAGAATGGAGTGTATTCCGTGATAACACAGCCAATATTAACGAATACACCGAAACGGTGATTGACTATGTCTGTACTCAGCTAGAAGTAATAATCCCCTCCACCAAAATTAATATCTACCCAAATCAAAAGCCCTGGGTAGACAAATCCGTCCGTGAGGCTCTGAAAGTGCGCACATCAGCATACAACACCGGGCTGGTGACAGGCAACATGGAAGAACACAAGATGGCAAGAGACTCAGTGTTCAGGGTAACAGAGCATGAGGTGAGACGGATCTTTAAAAAAGTGGATATCAGGAAGGCAGCAGGACCGGACGGCATCCCCGGCCGCGTCCTAAAAGTCTGTGCCGACCAACTGGCCCCGGTATTCACTGACATCTTCAACCTGTCCTTGGAACAGGCCGTCATCCCCACCTGTCTGAAGAAGTCCACCATCATCCCTGTACCCAAAAAATCTACGCCCGCTTGCCTCAACGACTACCGCCCTGTAGCCCTCACCTCCATAGCCATGAAGTGCTTTGAGAAGCTAGTGAAGGGCTACATCTGTTCCTCCCTCCCCATCAACCTGGACCCTCTGCAATTTGCATATCGCCCCAACAGGTCCACGGAGGACGCCATAGCCCATGTGCTGCACACAGCAGCATCACATCTGGACAAGAGGCAGGGGAACTATGTGAGAAT
Organism: Notolepis coatsorum; assembly: GCF_963971535.1. Classification (NCBI taxonomy): domain Eukaryota; kingdom Metazoa; phylum Chordata; class Actinopteri; order Aulopiformes; family Paralepididae; genus Notolepis; species Notolepis coatsorum. The sequence goes on along the minus strand of NW_028169480.1, from coordinate 25,399 downwards.
GCTGTTCATCGACTACAGCTCAGCATTCAATACCATAGTCCCCTCCAAACTCATAGCCAAGCTCAGGGACCTGGGCTTGAACTATGACCTGTGCCAGTGGGTCCTGGACTTCCTGACGGGCAGACCCCAGGTGGTAAGAGCCGGCAACTGCACCTCCTCATCCATCACGCTCAACATAGGGGCCCCCCAGGGCTGTGTTCTGAGCCCCCTCCTCTACTCCCTGTACACACATGACTGCGTAGCACAGCGGAACAACAACACCATCATCAAATTTGCTGATGACACAGTAGTGGTGGGCCTGATCTCTGCCAACGACGAAAGGGCCTACCTGGAAGAGGTAGAGAACCTGTCACAGTGGTGTCAGGAGAACTGCCTCTCCCTGAACGTCAGCAAAACAAAAGAGATGATTGTGGACTTCAGGAGGTCGGGGGTCAAGGACTACAGCCCCCTCAGCATCGACGGGGCACCAGTTGAGAGAGTGAACAGTTTCAAGTACCTCGGAGCCCACATATCCGAGGACTTGACATGGACCACACACATTGACAGTGTTGTGAAGAAGGCACGACAACGCCTCTACTTCCTCAGGCGCCTAAGGAAGTTCCAAGTCAATCAGAAGATCCTTAGGAACTTCTACTCATGTACAATAGAGAGCATCCTGACCGGCAACATCACCTCCTGGTTTGGGAATAGCACTGCACAAGACCGTAGCAGACTACAAAGAGTGACACGTTCAGCCGAACGCACAATTAGAGGGGGGCTTCCCACCCTCCAGAACATTTACAACAAGCGGTGCAAGGGGAAGGCTAAGAGAATTATTAAGGACTCGAGCCACCCGAACAACTGCCTCTTTGAACTGCTGCCGTCAGGCAAGCGATACCGGAGTCTTATGGCGAGCACAGAAAGACTCAGAAGGAGCTTCTATCCCCAGGCCATCAGGCTGCTAAACGAACAATAATCGCTAAACGAACAATAATCACTATGCAACAACCATCAAATGCACACAGCACACACACCCACACGCACACACTCACTCAAACAAACAACACACTGCAGCACCCACTCTCCACACTTTAGATCACACAAACACACTTACACTTTATATTTATTGATAAAGGATTTGCACTACAACTCGTACACCTACTGTGAATTGTACCTAAACTGCACCTCGTCCATTTATGCCTTGCACTATATAGCATTGTATATTAGTACACTGCACAGTATTGTATATTGTATGGTAACTACGTCTACGAACATTGTACATATGTCTAAACTGAACACTGTGACCTCTTTTTTTACTTCTAATTTTTACTATGTTTTTATTTCATACTTATCTTGTCATGCACAGTCTCTGGAGCGCAACAGTAAGAAGCATTTTGTACAAAAGTATTCTGTACTTCTGTATGACAACTATTAAAGAAACTTGAATACAGTCAGGGAATTGTACCCCTCAGTTACAATTGGTCCTTCGAGCCGGAGGGTAACTAGTGTAATATTAATATAGTGGTATTAATATTGACATGGCCTATGATGAACACTCCACAAAACGGTTCTCCTAAAGTAGATCGCCCGCAGCGTAGACGGCAGACACCTCAGTACTTAGAGGATTACGTTGCCAATATACTACCTAGCTTTCTACAGACGGTAAACGCGGAAAAAGTAGATAGTAAAATTATGTCCGACCCTATCGACCAGGCTACCCCGCCAATAGAGGCCCTAGTGGGTTCTAACGTAACTGACCAAGCTCACGGTAGGGACCAGGAGGGACCCGACATGACTTTACCCCCCGCCAAGACCGAAGAAGTAGTCCCCGGAGAGCTCCAGGATAAAGACAGCCCTCCAGGGATGGAACTCTACCCGCTACAAGAAGAGGAGAGCACCCCGGAGATGGATCTCCAGGACTCGCCACAGGAGAACAGATCTCCAACGAGTACTGACAGGAGCGGATCACCTCAACCAGCGTCTTCCCCCAGCGAGGCGGACAAGATGCTGGCACAGGCATTCCTCGCCAGCCTAGCAGCCTCAACAGAGCGCGATCGACTCCAAGCACAGACGCTTAGTGAGCGCGAACATTCTTCCATGGAAAGAGAACGCCTTCAGGCGCAGCAACGGAGCGATGAAGATCGTATACGTCTAGAGATTAGACGCCTTCAGACGGAAGAGAATATGGTAAGGGACCGGGCCGAAGCCCAGCGCGCCGCCGCCGAAGCCCAGCGCGCCGCTGCCGGTGCCCAAAGAGAAGCAGAGCGCGACCTCGCTCTCACCAAGCGCGAAGCCGAGCGCGACCGATTACAAGCGCAGATAATGGAGCAGCTGATCAACAGGGCAACACCCCCTCCCTCCGCATGGGGTTCCAGGGCCTCGTCAAGACAAGGGTCAAGGGCACCCTCCCCTACCCGATCAAGCGACCCTGAGCCCGACCACCAGAGAGAGCCTAGACCCCCCTCCGAACCCCTTCCCCGACCGGTCCAAGTGAGACCCAGCTACAAGGAAGAAACGGTCTACACCACGGAGAGGCTAAATAGACGACTACAGGATCTAGAGGACCTGCCAGAGGAAGAAGAAGAGGGAGAGGAGGAGAGTCAAGCCCGACAGCAGCACAGTACTCCACAGGACCAGGAGGTCAAGTACAGCCCAGGCTCTACCCCCGCGGCTCTGCGCTACAGACCCCCGACTCAATTCACGGGTGAGCTTGACGCACGACCAGCCCCGAGGAACAGCACCTGGATACGCGGGCCATGGTACCCAGCAGGTACCAGCCCACCAAGAGGCGTAAGAGGAGACTCGCCTAGGAGGCCTCTCTTCCAACGCTCACCGATGTGCCAGCCATCCATGGCATCATACATTGGCACACCGACGTTTCCGGACTTCACCCACGAGAACAGAGCACAGTACACGGAGCTACGAATGTGCTTAGAGACAATGATGTCCGATGTAGCTGATGAACCGTACAAGTATGCTATCCTACTGAAGCACCTCAAGGTGCCCCGAGCGCACAATATAGCGCTGGCCTATGCCACCTCTACTACCCCATACACAGCGGCTCTAGCAGCACTCGACCAAAGATATGGACGCATATGGGACTACGTAATACAAGAGATAAGGCATATTGACCGCCTACCCCCAGCCACAGACAATCCCTCACTAGATGACCTGTCTATCAAGGTACAATCCCTGGTAGGGATGCTGGGGGCGCAAAGAGAAAAGGGTATGCACGAACTGTACGCAAACTCTAATGTCGAGAGGATTTTAGAGAAGCTTCCGCCCGCCCGACAAGTGCGCTTCAGGCGGCAAAGAGACCACCGTGCTCCTAACGGTCCCGAGCCATCCCTCCTAGACCTAGCCGACTTCCTGGCGAGAGAAGTCAACAGCCTACGGTTGGATACGTTCATGCGGAGCACCCCAAGCTCCAGAGAGGGACCTAGGAGAGCAAACGATGGCCGAAGATTGGTGACCGTCATGCACCAATCAGAATCAGTACCGAGCAGCAAGAACCACAGTACCCCCTCGATGAAAGAGAAGTGGAAGATGGTGTGCCCGTACTGCGAAAAGGAACACTGGTTGTCACAATGTGACACGTTCAAGAAGATGACCGCCGACGAGGTGAGTCAATGGATAAAGTCCAACCGACGCTGTTACCGATGTGCGCGCAGTCACATGGCAGCCGATTGCCGCTTAAAGAAGAGGTGTAGTCGGTGTGACGGAGCCCACCTAGATGTCCTACACGACAGTAACAGAAGAAAGCCTGCACCCTCAAGCAGCACAAAGGCAAGTGTTATGTACATTGACCCCGACAGCAGCGGGGGCGCCCGGGTGCTCTTAAAGGTGGTCCGCGTAACACTGAGTTACCAAGATAAGGTCATGGACACTTACGCCGTCCTTGACGACGGGTCAGAGAAGACCCTTCTCCTCGCGTCCGCTGCGGCCCAGCTGGGGCTGCGGGGGAGCGAAAACCAGATGACGATTCGGACAATAAGAAGAGATCTAAAGACGATAAAGGGCGAGAATGTCTCCTTCACTATCGCAGCAAGCGGGCAGCCAGAAAGACGGTATAGGATTACTAACGCTTTCACCAGCCAAGAAATAGGCCTGTCGCAGTACACCTACCCCATCGCCAAGCTGATGGATAAATATGTGCACCTGCGTCAACTACCTATACCGCTCATAGACGGTGCCACCCCGACCCAGCTGATAGGCTCCGACCATGCAGACCTCATCGTCCCGATTGACCGGGTCCACACAGGGCCCAGAGGCTGTCCTGCAGCAGTCGAGACCCGCCTAGGATGGACATTACAAGGCCCCCTCGCTAAGTCTCTTAACCGAACAGCAGCCACTAACTGCCTCCACTCCAGAGTGACAGAAGAAGACACCACCCTCCTACAGCATGTCGAGAGGCTATGGACACTAGAGACAATGCCCTTTAAGAACGAAAAGAAAGACATTCGTTCCAAGGAAGACATTTACGCTATAGCCCTCCTCGAGCAGGGGACAAAGAGAGTCAAAGTCAACGGAGTGATGAGATACGCAACTCCACTCCTGAGGCGAGAGGGTATGCCTACCTTCCACGCCCCAAAAGAAGCGACGGAGCGGTATCTATTGAACACAGAGCGGCGCCTAGCCAGAGACCCCGCTCAAGAGACGGTGTACCGCGCTGAGATTAACAAGCTAATCACAGCGGGACACATAAAGAAAATTGACATTAAAGAGGCCGATCAGACGACCGAATCATGGTACGTGCCGCACCACAAAGTCCACCACAACGGCAAGGATCGTATTGTGTTCAACTGCAGCTACCAGATCGGATCACAAAATCTGAATAAAGAGCTCTTGCCCGGCCCAACACTCGGCCCCTCTCTACTAGGCGTGTTACTACGTTTCCGCCAAGACAAGGTGGCCATCAGCGGCGACATCGAAGGGATGTTCCTGCAGGTGAGACTAGTGGAGGAGGACAAACCCCTGCTGCGGTTCCTATGGAGAGAGAGGATCGGGGATGAGCAACCAGCCATCTATCAATGGGAAGTCCTCCCTTTCGGAACCACATGCAGCCCATGCTGTGCTACGTTTGCACTGCAAAAACACGTCGCAGAGGACCCAGCAGCTGATGAAGAGGTCCGACAAAGTGTAGGAAATAGTTTCTACGTGGACAACTGTCTGCAAAGCGTCTCGACGCCAGAAGAAGCCGAGGCCCTTCTACTCAAGCTCCGCGCCTCCCTGATCAAAGGCGGCTTTGATCTCAGGCAGTGGGCCAGCAGCGACCCGCAAGTATTGCGCAGCCTCTCCCCCGAGGACAAGGCAGCAAGCAGCGAGACCTGGATGGCGACCATCCCAGGAGAAGCCCAAGAAATGACATTAGGACTAGTCTGGCGCTTCAAAACAGACTCGCTCCACTATAAACACACACTCCTGACCAAGGAGCAGGGAAGGTCGACTACACTACCGACCACCAGACGGAGTGTATACAGAACACTCGCCAGACAATATGACCCGTTGGGATGTATTCTACCTTACACCACCAGGGCAAAGATGATTGTAAGAGCGTTATGGGACAAGGACCAGGGCTGGGACGACCCCATACCCGAACACCTTGCATCCACATGGAGAGAGTGGGAGACGGAACTCAGCTCACTCCCAGGTGTCAACATACGCCGCAGCTACTTCCCACCCACAGTGAGGCCGGAGACGTGCCAGATGGACCTGCACGTCTTCAGCGACGCCTCCGAAGTAGCCTACGGTTCGGTGTCCTACTTGCGTGCCCGAGAGGAGGGAGGAGAAATACATACTGCTTTCATCCTGGCCCGCTCAAGAATAGCCCCACGAAAGCAACAATCTATCCCGCGTCTAGAGCTCTGCGCAGCCCTAGCAGGAGCGCAACTCGCCACGTTAATCCAACGTGAACTCACCATTCCGGTGCAAAGAACAATCTTGTGGTCAGACTCCACGACAGTACTCACATGGATCCGGTCTGATTCGTGCAGATACAAGGTCTTCGTGGGAGTCAGAGTCACAGAGATTCAAGATTTAACAGAAGTAACAAGCTGGAGGTATGTGGACACAAAACACAACCCAGCTGACGTCATCACCCGGGGAATGTCCCTGGATGACCTCACCCGTCACAACCTATACAGTGACGGGCCAGAGTTCCTCAAGCTCCCGGAAGAAGAGTGGCCTACACCCACCCCACGGGAAGCGAGTAAAGAGGAGGCCGAAAACAAGAAATCTATGTTCTGTGGATTGAACACACTCGTCTCCACAGACCCCGACATAGACGATTGCCTCACCCTAGAGAGTGCGCAGCTAAAGACATTCCTGTGGCACCACCCAGAGGTTCAGCTCACTACTGACATTACAGCAGCTGACTACGAAGAAGCAGAACTTCTTCTACTACAACGAGCCCAGAGAGACTCGTTCCCCGATGAGCTAGACTGTCTACAGGGAGCAAAGCCCGTCCCATCAGACAGCAGACTGCTCCACCTAGCCCCCGAGAGCGACGCCCATGGTCTCATCAGAGTGGGTGGTCGTCTGCGGAGAGCTCCAGACTTACCGGATGACGTCAAGTACCCGATAGTCTTAAACAGCCGACACAAGGTCACAGAGCTGATCATAAAGAAATACGACGAGGATGTGCATCACGCCGGGGCAGAGAGAGTCTTCGCGGAGATCAGACGTCGTTATTGGATACTGCAAGGGAGAGAAGCAGTGCGGAGCTTCCAGCAAACCTGTCTAGACTGTCGTAAATGGCGAGCGCAGCCCAGTATACCCCGGATGGCTGACCTACCTCCCTGTCGCCTCCGACTCGGCGACAAGCCTTTTCACTCCACCGGTATGGACTGTTTCGGCCCGCTGTATATAAAGAAAGGAAGAGGAACCGAGAAGCGGTGGGGTATTGTATACAAATGCATGACCACCCGAGCGATGCATATAGAACTCCTTCCAACCATGAGCACAGACTCATTCCTTATGGCCTTCCGAAGATTCACATCGCGGAAAGGCAAACCGTCTATATTATTGTCTGATCACGGGACAAACTTCAAAGGCGGAGAAAGAGAGCTGAGAGAGAGCTTCCAAGCTATGGGCCCAGAACTTAAGACCCACCTCGCTCCATCCCAGATTGACTTCCAGTTTAATCCCCCGAACGCACCTCACTTTGGTGGAACTTGGGAACGAGAAGTACGTTCAATAAAGACAGCCCTGTACGCCGTGCTTGGGGCCCAGACCGTGGCGGAAGAAGTCCTAATGACAGTCCTCACGGAGATCGAGGGAGTATTGAACTCAAAGCCCCTCGGTTACGTCTCAAGTGATGTAGCAGATGTCGACCCAGTCACCCCCAACACACTCTTGATGGGGCGGCTGGACCCCGCGCTACCACAGACAATGTACAGGCCTGAAGAAGCGAACGGCCGAAGAATGTGGAGGTACAGTCAAGTATTGGCTGACAAGTTTTGGAACAGCTTCCTACTCCACTATCTACCGTCTCTACAGACCCGCCAGAAATGGGTGAAAGAGAGAGACAATTTGACAGAAGGAACAGTCGTCATGATTATCGACCAGTCACTACCCCGAGCTATGTGGCCGGCTTGCCGCGTAAGCAAAGTGATCACCGGTGCCGACGGAAAGGTCCGAGCAGCCGAAGTGCTCGTCCAAGGACGGATCTACACCCGACCCGTGGCGAGGCTAATAGAACTGCCAAGGCTCCCCGATACTATCGATGACGACCATGACCCCATGACTTTGTGAACTGCCCGACCCCTCACAACAGACATTGAGTAGTGGACAGTGCGGTTAATCTGTCTCTGCTTAGCTAATTAGGTGGGACTAATTAGGGGGCGGCTGTTACAAAGCATCAGATTAAACCGAATATATATATTTATTGATTGATATATATTGCATAGTATTTGTATATCGTTTGATATCCCTTGTATATTCCTTGTACATATACACGGAATGTCCCTTTAGCCTAGTGCAGACCATAATATTTCATTCTCCTATTGGACAGCGGTCCACAGGCGTCAGAGCCATGCCTCCGGAGTCAGGTTCAAAGCCACCGTCAAGACATGTCTGAACATGCCCGGCCTTGCCCAGGGATACGAGACAGAAATGAGATTGGCACTAGATTGTTCGCCGTGCATATAAATATGGCGCAGGTGAATACAGAAGCACTTAGTCAGAAGTTCGAGTTACCCAATAAGTTGAAGCCTCACCCACGATACTCCGTGCGGTGAAGTATGGCCTGTTTGGCCCCAAATAGAGCATTGAGACCGCGTGCGAATTAATAACTGAATTGTCAGAGTTTGGCGCTATACCGTCGAGTGCGACATATTTCTATTAAGTCAGTAATGGTCTATTTGTGTATAGTGTATCGTGCGGCTAAAGTTCTACAGTGACCAGCATCACCAACGCTTCCTCGTATCAGCTAGAGTGCTTATCCAGGCTGGGCTGCTTTCATGGCGCTTTCACCCGAGGAGACCTAGACGAGAACCGTGTGGACATGTACACTGGATTAATCTACCCGACGACTACATAGCCCTTTGCGGCTGGATTATATTTGCTTTGGTCCTGTGATTTATGGAGCGGAGAATCGCCGACGCCTACACGTGTGGGATTTACCCTGTGAGGAGCCAGGTCGAGTCGGCGCCTCAGAGAGCCTGAGGCCGGCTAGCTTTCTTCACTGTGGAGCTACAGTCCACGGAGAACAGCTGTATTCGTCTGTGGATCAAGAGGCTATTGCACCGTCTCCTGTACTTGGAGTCTCCTTAGTCATCGTTGACCAGACTCTCTACTACCGACAGATCCTCTACCCCTGCTGGCTTACAACCGGGGGGACCCTTCCAGTATCTCCCGCTATATATTACTAGTGTACCATAGATATAATTCCCTAAGATTCAGGTTGTATAATTACCTCCTGCGTAACCAGAGAATGGACATTCATTATTGATTTGCCTACGCATATTCCTTTGCCTTATAAGCGCATCCAAAGTATAATAGAGAAGTATATTATGTACCTTTTGCTGCAATAAATACTTGATTATACCTTTGTGTGGAACCGATTCAATGTGGGAAGTGTTCATCATATTCATATATCATGTACTGTATGGCCAGTAATTAAAGTACATAAAGCGGTAGTGGTTTAATGATACCATACTTATCAATACAGTCAGGGAATTGTACCCCTCAGTTACAGTTGTGTTTAGAAAATGCCTCCCCATTCAACTAAATACATCCTGGAGTTTAATGCCAACTGTATTAAGCATATTTAGACACTAATATATTTCTCTGTTTGGGAAAACCAAACCGAGGTCAGAGGATCTGTTTAAAGACAACCCACTTTTACTCTACAACTGAGAAGGCTGGTGATTGGATGAGACCATATGTGTGATGTCACTGATGACCTCACGCTGAGAGGTTTCAACTCATTGATAAAAGGGGGGTGTGGAAAACACACGACAGACAGAACAGAGACCACCCCCAGCAGCAGAGGACGGCAAACGGGAGCAGACGAAGAAGAAGCTCTTTTGAAACGAGAAAACAATTCCTTTGTCTCCTGGCAACAAAGAAATCAACAATCAACGAGGCTCCACAACCGAAGCTCCATTGAAGATTATTATTCTTTAACCTACTTTTTTAGACTAATATTAATGACAAGCGGCATAGTGCTTTGGTACATTAATATTATTGCACATTTTAATTGAATCAGAGTAATTCTTGTACCTTTTGACTTTGAAATAAACCAACTCTGAGAAATAGAAACCACTCCTTTTGATTCCTGTTCCTCCGCTGTACAACAACAGTGTTTTTGTTTAGTAATAGATTTAGGGCTATACAACACAACGCAGAGTAGATTAGATATATGATCAGGAAAACCCTATTTCTTAATACGATAGTAGCTTACCAATGATGATGTAGTATAAGGAGGTAGCTTAACAATAATGATGTAGTATAAGGAGGTAGCTTACCAATAATGATGTAGTATAAGGAGGTAGCTTACCAATGATGATGTAGTATAGGGAGGTAGCTTACCAATAATGATGTAGTATAAGGAGTTAGCTTATCAATAATGATGTAGTATAAGGAGGTAGCTTACCAATAATGATGTAGTATAAGGAGGTAGCTTACCAATAATGATGTAGTATAAGGAGGTAGCTTACAAATAATGATGTAGTATAAGGAGGTAGCTTACCAATAATGATGTAGTATAAGGAGGTAGCTTACCAATAATGATGTAGTATAAGGAGGTAGCTTACCAATAATGATGTAGTATAAGGAGGTAGCTTACAAATAATGATGTAGTATATGGAGGTAGCTTACCAATAATGATGTAGTATAGGGAGGTAGCTTACCAATAATGATGTAGTATAGGGAGGTAGCTTACCAATAATGATGTAGTATAAGGAGGTAGCTTACAAATAATGATGTAGTATATGGAGGTATCTTACCAATAATGATGTAGTATAAGGAGGTAGCTTACAAATAATGATGTAGTATATGGAGGTAGCTTACCAATAATGATGTAGTATAGGGAGGTAGTTTACAAATAATTATGTAGTATAAGGAGGTAGCTTACCAATAATGATGTAGTATAAGGAGGTAGCTTACCAATAATGATGTAGTATAAGGAGGTAGCTTACCAATAATGATGTAGTATAAGGAGGTAGCTTAACAATAATGATGTAGTATAACGAGGTAGCTTACCAATAATGATGTAGTATAAGGAGGTAGCTTACCAATAATGATGTAGTGTAAGGAGGCAGCTTACCAATAAGGGCCTTATGTAATGTAATGTAAATGTAAAAAATGAACAAATACCGCAGTGTTTGTTGTGCCTCTCAGCCAGAGGCACATGGACTGTGATCAGTGTCAGCCTTTCATCTGTTGTTTGGGGACCAAGGAAATGAGGTGTCACAGCGGGAGGAAGGGGGCGGAGTGTGATTATTTCAACATCAATAACCATATCCTATTGGGTGACATTTTCAGGCGCGCCCCCAAGAGCAGAACGGGTTGGTGACAATACGTGACTGTTGCAGAACAGAGAATAATGGCATTTCAATATGAAAATTGCATTTTATTTAGTTTTTCTTGGCATGCATTGTATATATATTAGTGCTGTCAAACGATTAAAATATTTAACTCGATTAATCGCATGATTGTCCATAGTTAACTCGCGATTAATCGCAAATTAATCGCATTTTTATTTTTTACACCTTAAACAGATCTTTTTCAAGTTCCAAGTTTTAATACTCTTATCAACATGCGAGTCAACAAATGCTTGCTTTATGCAGCCATTTAACACAAAAGGATGACCCTCATGCATTGCAAATTTGCATCAAATTCAAAACAGAGTGATGCACAAAATAACTTAAAAGAAAATAATAATTTAAAACAATGAATAAAGTGTGCATGAAATAATAGGGGAAAGAAAACGTTAGGAACTTGTTACATTCACACACACAAGGGCTGATTAATCACACACACCCCTCTCTCCCTCACACACACACTCTCCCAGCTCTCTTTCTCTTTTGCCCCTTCCTCATCTCTCTCACCCCCCTCTCTCTCTATATCTCACACACACACACACACACACACACACACACACACACACACACACACACACACACACACACACACACACACACACACACACACACACACACACACACACACACACACACACACACACACACACACACACACACACACACACACACACACACACACACACTTCAGAAACAAACATAGTATCAATGAGAGCATCAATAATACACCTGAGTGAAGTCTAGTAAAAATTTTTTTTTTTTTTTTTTTTTTTTTAGTTAATCTTGAGTTAAAAAAATTTGTGGCATTAATAGAATCGGGAGTTAACATGACATTAACGCGATATATTTGACAGCCTTAATATATATATATATATATATATATATATATATATATATATATATATATATTATATATATATATATATATATATATATATATCCAAGGAGATGAGGTGAGCTTATTTGTCCTTTTTCACTTCGAGAGGTTTTTAAGTGAAAGTACTGAAATATAGCGCAGTATAAAAAGCAACATTTCCTGTTTAATTTAATGTCCTCGTGTTTAAGTTTTAGGAAGTGCTCCATCTTCACTGCATTAACCTGTCGGGGGTCCATTTAGAAACCTTCCTCTTAAAGACGCCTGGCTCAAGACCTACATCATGTTTATGATCTGATCGCACTTGTTTAATGCAGATGCTTCAACCCAGCTGAGTAGTATTTTTTATATAGATATGGCAAGAATAATTCGGGGAGGGGGCAAAAACATAGAGTTGTAGTGGAGTTATGAATAAAGTTGTTAAAAATACTTGAGTAGCTACTGTACTCTATTCAGATTCAAATTCGTTATCGCCTATATTTATTGTAACATATAATATAACCGACAGGGAATACAGACCTTCATATGCACCTTTGTTTACACCGCTTATTTTTCTTATATTCCTATATTCAGATTTAATTATATTGTTTACACTGTTTATTTTTCTTATATTCCTGTATTCAAATTGAATTATATTGTTTACACCGTTTATGTTTTCTCATATTTTTATATTCAGGTATAATTGTATTGCCTATATTTATGTCTTTCTATTATTACCCTGCCCATACCTGTACCTCCCCTCCCCCATGCTGCTATGACGCCGGGATTTCCCCAAGGGGATCAATAAAGGAATATCTTATCTTATCTAACTCATCACATCACATCGTATCTTATCTTGTCTTTTTTCATCTTAACTTATCTTATCTTGTCTTTTTCTCAAATAACTTTGACTTGACGAACACAGGCTAAGGCTACCGGTAGGATTGATTGATTGTTATATTTCCGTGTGATGCTTCAAGTACTCAAACCTCATGGATTTACAAGACATCAAAAATGCAGTAGCACAGTTTCCACTATTTCTTTACAGAATTCCAGATTATTATTATTATACAACTCGGTCTTAAACTAACTATTCTGCCTTCTCTCCGAAACTTGACAAAATAATAGTTGCTGCAAATAAAGTTCCTTTTCCTGAAGGGCGACTGAAAGAAATCAACATAAATAGAGGACATTTTGACTGAAAAGTACATCCTGCACGTCCTTGTGGACAGTAAAACAAACAAAACAAAGAAAATCGCTCTCGATTTTGCTTACAGCAGCTCCACACAGCAGACAGAGTCTCTGCCCTCCTCTGGAGTGGTATTTAGTCCTGCCCGTCTCCAGGGTTGGTGCTATTGTTCCTGACCGTATCTGTGTACTGTAGGGATATCTGTCTTGAGGCACCAGCTGATTACAACTCTCAGGACATTTGACCCAAACTACACTGTCACCGCTCCTCCGAAAGCCACAACACTTCTTTAACCGTTTCACTACCACACAACAGAAGGTTAACACTTTCACTACCACACTACAGAAGGTTAACACTTTCACTACCACACTACAGAAGATGAACCCTTTCACTGCCACACTACAGAAGGTTAACCCTTTCACAACCACACTACAGAAGGGTAACCCTTTCACCACCACACTACATAAGGTTAACCTTTCACTACCACACTACAGAAGGTTAACATTTCACTACCACACTACAGAAGGTTAACCCTTTCATACCACACTACAGAAGGTTAACCTTTCACTACCACACTACAGAAGGTTAACCTTTCACTACCACCCTACAGCGTCTCTACCACCTGAGACAGTTAAGGAAGTTCAGAGTATCGGGGAAGATACTCCAGTCCTTCTACTCAGGAGCTGTAGAGAGCATCCTGACCGGAAACATCACTGCCTGGTATGGAAACAGCACGGCACAGGACAAGAAGGCCCTACAGAAAGTGGTGCGCTCAGCCGAGCGTACCACGGGTATTGCACTACCCCCCCTTCAGGTTCTATACAACAAGAGGTGCAAATCCAGAGCCTGCAGGATAATGAAAGACCCTCACCACCCCAATAACAGCCTGTTTCAGCTGCTGAGGTCAGGCAGACGCCTGCGAACCCCAGCTACTAGGACAGAGCGGCTTAGGCTCAGCTTCTTCCCCCAGGCCATCAGAGCCATGAACAATGAACATTGAGTGCTCAGAACATTGAACTGTCCACACACAAGCACACATGAACACACACACGACACGCACACTGTGCACGCTCACACACGAGCAGCCACTTAACACTTTAACATGAGCGGGCACACACTCATGTCGCACACACGCACACTTATGGCCAAAGGAAAGGACACTTTAAATTAGAATAACAGGAACAGTGTATTGCACTACCAAAGCTAACTAGCATGTCACACATGCTCTGTAAATAACTATGTACAGATACCGAGATGTCACTCCATGTTACCTGCTACCTGTTACTGCACAATGTTGTTTTCTTCTTTTGATTCTATTATATGTACCACTGTATTGCACATCGTTGCGGGCAAGACCACCCGCATTTCATTGTATACCTGTATGCCGTGACAATTAAAACTCTTGACTCTTGACTTGACTTGACTTGACTACATAAGGTTAACCTTTCACTACCACACTGCATAAGGTTAACTTTTCACTACCACACTACAGAAGGTTAACCTTTTCACTACTGCACTACATAAGGTTAACCCTTTCACTACCACACTACATAAGGTTAACCTTTCACTACCACACTACATAAGGTTAACCTTTCACTACCCCACTACAGAAGGTTAACCTTTCACTAACGCATTTCTGCTTCACTGTGGAGCGAGGAAGAGGAAGAGGAGGAGGAGGAGGAGGAAGAGGAGCGAGGAGGACAGAGAACATCCCTAGATTTGCACCTAAAGCAATCTCAATGTCACCGTGTGTTCCGTTATAATTTATTTCCCCCGTCCTCAGGAGTTAGTTGGGTCCTTAAAAGAAAGCCATCCATTATTTCCCCAGCTGAGGCAGATTACTCCTCGACCGCCTCTGTTTGACATTTACCATATGCATTTCATTATTGGAACTGACCTGGAAATTAACGCGGCCTCTCAGGGGCCCCGGTGTTACCAAGCCCCCCCCCCCTTCCTGGCACACACCGACGCATCGACCCCCCCCCCCCCCCTCCACGCGTCTCCCCCTTGACCTTTCAATGCTGCATTATTTAACACGAGCAAATCCCACACAGGCCGCTCTCGGAACGCCAGGAGAAGGTGTTGACAGAGATGTATGGCTGCCGCTGGATAACGTGCATAATGAGGAAGGACTGGTTACATCCCCCCGTCTGAGGAGCGAGGAGGAGGAGGAGGAGGAGGAGGAGGAGGAGGAGGAGGAGAAGGGGGAAGAGGGGGCGACCTTGCTCCCCCCTTCAGCCGACACCGAGAGAGAGAGAGAGAGAGAGAGAGAGAGAGAGAGAGAGAGAGAGAGAGAGAGAGAGAGAGAGAGAGAGAGAGAGAGAGAGAGAGAGAGAGAGAGAGAGAGAGAGAGAGAGAGAGGGGGGGAGGGGGAGGGAGAGAGGGAGAAAGATGTACGTTAATGAGAGGTCAGTGTTTAATTGTTTCGATGGCGTCGAGATGTGAAACTCTGTGATCTGATGTTTTGAGAGTGACGGCGTGCGTCGTGTCAATGTTACATTACATTACATTACATTACATTACATCAGATTACTGTATTCACTGCTGTCAAGCGAATCAATTTATTTTTTTATTTTTTGTATTATAAGTAAAAGTATTATTCTATATTGAATTATACTAAATTATGTTATATCTAGTAAAATGTATGGAAGAACAAATGTAAATGTAAGGCGGTAGGGATCAATAAGCTTAGCTATGTTATGATTGTTCTGTTTGACGGAGCTAGATACCGTGATTTGTTTGGAGGAATATGGAGAATACATGTTCAAAAATAACTTTTTCGTTCATTCATTACATTAGATTACATTCAGTTCAGTTCAGTTCAGTTATTTTTTATTTAGGGTTTTGGACACATAACAACGGTCATTCCATAAATCCAAAAGTTTTACCAGCTGCTATTGCAGCATTGTCCAATTGTCCGAAAAGGGCTGAAGGGAGAAGCACTAGGCTTGTCAGGCCCTACCCCTGAAGACTTACGTTTCTAGACTAGACTTTTCACATTTACACACATAAATAGTACACATTACAGTACACACATATAGTACACATTACAGTATAGTATACCTGCAGTATATAATAGTATATATAATAGTATATAATACAACACATATATAATGAGATATATAGTACATGATATATACAATATATAGTACCATAATATAATAGTATATAGTGTAAATATAGTTTAATATAATATACAAATTAATTATAATATGATATTATAAATGTATTGTCATCATACAACACAAGTACAGTACAACGAAAATAAGTTGGCACCCAACCATATTGCAATTGTAATAGTAAAGTGCAATAGTAATATACAATGTACAGGTGATTCAAATTGGTATACGATATATAAAGTAGTAGTACTGAGTAATGATGTATGTACAGAGTTGTAGTATTAATATGTACAGTGATACAGGTATAAAGACACTATAGTAAGTCATACTGGCCAGCAGCGTAACTAGTAGTAGTATCTACAGATATGTAACAATGATTAAATGCAGGTATGTACTGTACAGACAGATGTGGATATACTGTATACAGCATTATTGTACATGCTATCATTATGGGTTATATGCGGGTATGTAAGTAACTATATAGTAGGATTATATGCAGGTATGTACAGACAGATGTGGATATATGTATATATATATATATATATATATATATATATATATATATATATATATATATATATACGATAAGATTAAATATATATACTATATACAGCATTATTGTATATCATACAGAGTTGTCTTAACCCTTTCACTACCACACTACAGACCGTGTATTTGTATTTTTGCAAACTTGTTGATACACCTTGTGGAACTTATTTTCAAAATATAAATAAAAAACTTGTACACATTTGCTGGAAAATTAGTTTTTTCTTCTTTTTCAAAAATCTTGAAAAATTACTTAGGCAATTATCGTATGAGGCTAAGGAAGTGCTCGTTCTAAAATAAGAACACCATGGCATAAACGTGGCTACTTCTATTGCGACACTGACACTGATCTGATTCTACACAGTGATCATGAGAAGAAGTCAGTGTCACTGTGACGGCGGAGGGCGCAGTAGTGCTTGGCACGCTGCGCAGGTAACCATTTAGGTAAATGGTTAAATGGTGCATTTATATATAACAGCTTTTATCCAGAGCGTGTTACGACTCTACGCCTCCCATTCACCCACTCACTCACACGTTCGCACACCGACGGCGGAGTCGACCGTGCGAGGTGTGTCGACCTGCTCATCGGGAGCAGTTAGGGGGTTAAGTGTCTTTGCTCAAGGACACTTCGACATGCTGCCCGGGAGGAGCGCCGGGAATCGAATCGGGAACCTCCGGATTACCAGACCACCGCTCCACCTCCTGGGCCACATTTTCCACATGCTTAGAATTAACAATGACAACTGTAGATTATGTTAATTTGATATAGAGGAGGCGTGCAGTTACCTTAGGATACCCCACCCTGGCTTCTAACTTTTTTGAATAGAGAAATGTCATATCCCCCCCCCCCCCCCCCCCCCGACCCCGACGCTCCACTAACCGTCTCGGCCGGTCCTTCATGCCAGCGGCCACTAGGCTCCACACGACCGTGGCCAGGGACCGCCGCCAGCAGCTGGAGAACTAACGGCTGCAGAGCTCCAGAACTATTAGGAACGTCTGATCACTAAGTGTGTCTAACTCTAATTAACTGACGGGCACATTTGGCAGAACACGCCTGACGATTGCATACCCAAAGTAATCTGCAATTTTTTATACTTTATATACTTAACGGAACGTAGGCCAAGTGCGTCCACATTTTTATAGGATTCTATCACATTTTCATAACAATAGCACCCTGCGCCGTTTTCATTGAGGTTTCTTACAAATTAACGATGCTTTATCTTGTCCTTTATATGCCGATTATCATTAGAATCTTAAATTGTACCATATGTCCCCCTTTAGACAACATATGTAATGCTACCAGCGCACTTTTGTTAAGATAATTAGTTGGCCATTCGCGGTCGCTATACCGAGGTTGCAGTAATAGTTTAACGCTGTTCAGATCACGTCGGAGAATATAGACCCATCCCAGTGACCTGCGACCTGTGCTAACGCTCTTGGGAAATGCAGTGTTGTAGTTCTCAACATTTTCAGCCTTTAATTTTAAACCAATGCTGCCATCTACTGACAACAAAAAAGTGTTGTCTAATCGTCACCTTGAGAGGCACTTCCGTATACAGCGCCGCCCCAAACCCATTCTAGAGATTCCCACTTTTTGCTGGGAGTGGGGCGTGGCCGTATTTGGTCCCAGACAATAAGAGTGGCTGCAATTGGTCACCGTGACGTTATAGCACATGCATGAGTCATGGTCTCTTTTGAAAGGAAACATTCTTAATTTTCACCCACAACAGGAAGAATCACTCTGAGTGCTTTTAAAATTTTGAAGTTAAGTTAAGTTTAGTTAAGCTGTAGCCCTATTTTTTGAAAAGGAGAATATAAATATGATTTATTTTTGCATCTGTGCCGGTGAATAACACCATGAAAACATTGAGGTCCTTCTGATTTGGCTCACTGAGCTCATTCACCACCTTATTGAGATCAAGTGTAAAAAAATCTAAGCAAATGAATAAAGGGAAGATGATTAAAGGATTTGTAGATACAGTAATAAATTATCATCGATTCTAATTATGAATTCATATTTGACCTTGAACTTGACCTTGACCTTATTATGGCCAAATCATACATCTATGGATAGGGAAAAGGCTCCTCTTTCCAATGGCAGGGTTGAATCTGGATTTAGTCATTTCCTTGCGGTTTTACGATAAAAGAGATATAATTAGCATTTTTCCGATAAATTCGTATTTCCGATAAATCGTATAAAACATCGGTAAAAAATTTAAATATACACTTTGACTACTGTTTTGATAGGGTTATGGTATTTGCTCTTGGCTACATGTGGGCCCTCATGAGCACGATTCGCAATGCGCCACTTTGCCGACCTCTAGCGGCTTGGGTGTGCATTTCCTTTAAAACAATATATAGATAGAATAAAGCCCTATTTGTTGCCTGTCAATGACTAAATCTGTTCAGCGGTTCTCGAGTTACATGCCGATATGTGAGGCGTGCGCCAAAGTACACATTACCACCCCCGACCTCCGGGGGCTCTAGCTCCGTCGATCATTTGGCGATCAGGCGACAGGGTTGTAGCCAATGAGTGTGGCTTTCCAATGATACCCCATGATATGATAATTGGGGATCTAATACGGTCTCTATTGATCGATTTATGATAAAGAAAAGCTACGGACTTAACGGGTTACGTTTTTTAATTAGTTCGTCTTCGTCTTCCATTTGAATGATCTTGCCAACAGAGGCCTCTTACAGGTTCCAGCTGATAGGTATGACCTGGAAACCAACACTTGCACGGACTACAACGTATGACGTATATCATGCCAGTTAGGGTTATAGACCCTTACTTGCACCTTTGTTTACAGTGTTTAGTTGTCTTGCCGATATGTATGTCTTTCTTCTACTGCCCTGCCCACACCTGTACTGTCACAGTAGATGATGTCACAGCTCTATGGTAGATGATGTCACAGCTCTATGGTAGATGATGTCACAGCTCTATGGTAGATGATGTCACAGCTCTATGGTAGATGATGTCACAGCTCTATGGTAGATGATGTCACAGTAGAGCTCTATGGTAGATGATGTCACAGCTCTATGGTAGATGATGTCACAGCTCTATGGTAGATGATGTCACAGTAGAGCTCTATGGTAGATGATGTCACAGCTCTATGGTAGATGATGTCACAGCTCTATGGTAGATGATGTCACAGCTCTATGGTAGATGATGTCACAGTAGAGCTCTATGGTAGATGATGTCACAGCTCTATGGTAGATGATGTCACAGTAGAGCTCTATGGTAGATGATGTCACAGCTCTATGGTAGATGATGTCACAGTAGAGCTCTATGGTAGATGATGTCACAGTAGAGCTCTATGGTAGATGATGTCACAGCTCTATGGTAGATGAAACCCCAGCTATGATAGACCATCATCACATAGTGTAACAGCGCAGGAAAGAGGCGTCTCCAGAGTGACAGCGCGATGATTAAAATCCTAACACATTTTGTCCAAATACAGGGGCCGCCGGCCGGAGGAGCACAGCTTTGTGACAGGAGCAAGGAGGAGGGGGAGGGGGAGGAGGAGGAGGAGGGGGAGGAGGAGGAGGAGAGGAGGAGGAGGAGGAGGAAGAGGAGAAGAGGAGAGAGGAGGAGAGGAGGAGGAGGAGGGAGGAGGAGGGGAGGAGGAGGGGGAGGAGGAGGAGGAAGGGGAGGAGGATGAGGAGGAGGAGGAAGAGGAGGAGGAGGAGGAGGAGGAGGAGGAGGAGGAGGAGGAGGAGGAGGAGGAGGAGGAGGAGGAGGAGGAGAACAGCTCTGACGGCACTCTGAAAAGTGTCACGGGTGCCGGAGAGACAAAAAAAAAAGCAATTTAATAATTAACTAGAGTTTACAAGAAGACCAAAGAAAATAAATGATGCCGCGCTGGAAAGGGACAATGAGTCGACATTAACAATCAGGTCTAGTGGTGACTAACGAGCTCAGCCCGCTACGTTTTAATTAGCAGGCCGCCGGACGCCGCCAGTGATTAATGAACACTATTTGATTTCAGCTTTGCTCCGAATTAATAACAAATTGACATTTAATGAAAATTACTTACCACCACTGGAATTAAAGCCTGTTTTTAGCCCCTCCGCGCACCACCGTGGAATAATGATAAATATTAACGTTGTTATCCAACAATTGATACCAAGAGAGATATCAATGGTGATGGGATTGAATTATGGGAGGAATTTAGGCGCGGCATTAAAGGGGCGCTTCTCACCGATTACAGACTCCGAGCCGCATTTATGAGTGTTTTTTATATCAAGATACAGGTATCAATCACGTGGTCCTGTGTTTCAGGCTGTCTTGAGGCCATGTCTATTTTTACTTGTGAGGATTTTGATAATCTTTGGACAAATTCATATATGTTATTTGTATTCCGTGAGTAAATGGTAAATGGTTATTCATTTATATATATATATATATATATTAAATT
Source organism: Notolepis coatsorum (assembly GCF_963971535.1). NCBI lineage: Eukaryota > Metazoa > Chordata > Actinopteri > Aulopiformes > Paralepididae > Notolepis > Notolepis coatsorum. The sequence continues at coordinate 4,250 of NW_028169480.1, read as the reverse complement.
CATAATTTATCCCTCAAGAAATGTGTTCACAACAGGTTATATATAATAAAGAACATGTTATGTAAGCATTATAATTCTTAAATGTGCAAATCTTACCTTTTAGCAACACGAATCTAGCTTTTGAATGCTAGCTACTTCATAAGCTTAGTCATCACCATCAATCAGCATTATGGAAAGGTGGTTATGGGACAACATCACATGATCTGTCACCAGGCATGCGTTGTTCATGGGACGGGGTAGCACGGTGTGCAAGCTCACTCGCTATTTGCATATCAATAGCGCCGGTCGTCAGGTGTGTTAAATACGTTCTCAGACACATTCACACCTAACTTGTTGTGAAGACGTGTTACATTCCATTCGTAGAGGCAATTAGGCACTGTCTTTAGTCTGTGCCCAAGCGAGGGGACATTAAATGCGCATTCGCGGGAGCGCGCGCCACGCGCCGGGAGCGCGCGTGCACGTGGTGCGTGTCACCCCAGATGATTTCAATAACGCACCACTGTCTGTCACATGACCCCGCCAGGATGTTCCACCGGTGTCCATTTGGGACTTCATGAGGTAAAATCAAGGATAAAGCTTTATATGGAAATTTCCAGAACATGTAAAGTACATGTGACACCTGTGTCACCGTGGGTCCTTATGGGTTAAATTCTCCTTTGTTTCATCACAATTGATTCAAGCCTAGTAACAGACACAATATTTCTGACACTGGGAATACATTCCATGAGGTCCCTAGATGTTCCTAGATACCAAAAACATGCACATTGACCTTGTAGAAGTGGAGCAATCTTCCATTTACTTGGGTATGTACTTTTAGGCGACATTTCTGAAAATAGGGCTACAGCTTAACAAGTTAAATATGAGTTTTGGAAATGTATTCGGAAACCGGCCAATATAGATGCTTGGAAATGCGCGCTGCCATTTTGTTTGTAGTCATATGAGGAGAGGAGACCCAGGGCTTTCAATGGGCGTTGGAATTTCGAAAAACTACACTACCCAGCTCAAGCCAGCTCCTGTCAATCAAATGACATGTGGATTCACTTTTTCATTTATCTTATTTTTCGGGACAATCTACCACAAACCTGAACAGTATTAGCATAAATTAGAACGCAGTTAGTTTCTCTACCTTTCTGTGAACGTCTAGCAAAAAACGGCGTTGCAATCCGATGAAAAATGGCGGAGAAATCTACATAATAAAAAAGTAACTGTACTTACAGTAGATTTCATTCACGGTGTTTGCTGCACGCCTGGTGATACTAAATCCAGATTGAACTCTGCCATTGAAAGAGGAGATTTGGTCCGATCCATACAGTAGATGTGCGACTTGGCTATAAAATAAGGTCATTTATAGGCCTGATATTCTATATTCTATAATAATATTTCCAATTGCATGTGTCCGGATGGCAGAATTGCCCCAACTGGGTACAGAAGGCGGGATTTAGCGGACCGTGTGACGTTCCGATCAATACTTCAACGGCTCTGGAGATCAGAAGAGGGGGCTTTGCCGTGTGGATTCCTCTTCCTCTTCCTCTTCCTCTTCCTCTTCCTCTTCCTCTTCCTCTTCCTCTTCTCTTCGTGCCCGTTGCCCTGTGTCCTCAAGTCCCTGGGATGTCCTTCTCTTTATCTGTCCCCTATGTTGTTTGTGTGTCTTTTTGTGTGTGTGTGCGTGCGTGCGTGCGTGCGTGCGTGCGTGCGTGCATGCGTGCGTGTGTGTGTGCGTGCGTGTGTGTGTGTGTGTCAGAGTGAGAGATAGCAGGTATGATTAGGCATGCAAACTGTGTATCAGCATGCGTGAGTGTGTGTGTGTGTGTGTGTGTGTGTGAGAGCTGGTCTCCATTTACCACTCGCCTGCTTCCTCTCTCCAGCCCCCCCCCCCCCCCCCCCCCCCCCCCCCCCCCCCCCCCCCCCCCCCCCCCGGCTCCCTTCAACACGTAAATCACGTACAGTAGATGCACTGTAAGTGGATCCGGCAAGAAGAATGGCCGTCACGCGGCCTAATAGCGGCAACAAATAGCCGGGGTTTATCTGGCTCTTATCAGTGTTTGATAAACCCCGGGGGAGCTGCCGGCACGACGCCGCTGGATATTGCTCAAGGACCCTCCCTCCCCCGGCTCATCGTCCCTCACGTCCCTCTCCAGCCGCGCTCACCTTCTCCTGCAGAAGACACCGGCTCAACCCGAGATGATTTACGGTTGAGATATTGCCCGTCTCCGATTCGGTTAGGCCGGGATTTTGTCATACCTGCCGCTGTGTGAAATCACCTGAGATGTTGACTGAGACGGTGTAATGATGATGCATTTACCAATAACGCCGGATTTATATATATATTTTTTTAATTTATTTATCCGGCTGTGTGCAAGTTTGGGGCCCCGGTCGCAACCCGCTCGGTGATATTAACCAGTTTGGTAGTGTAGCAGTGAAAGGGTTAACCGTTTGATAGTGTGGCAGTGCAAGGGTTAATCGTTTGGTAGTGTGGCAGTGAAAGGGTTAACCGTTTGGTAGTGTGGCAGTGAAAGGGTTAACCGTTTGCTAGTGTGGCAGCGAAAGGGTTAACCGTTTGGTAGTGTGTCAGTGAAAGGGTTAACCGGTTGGTAGTGTGGCAGTGAAAGGGTTAACCGTTTGGTAGTGTGGCAGTGAAAGGGTTAACCGTTTGGTAGTGTGGCAGTGAAAGGGTTAACCGTTTGGTAGTGTGGCAGTGAAAGGGTTAATAATTTGGTAGTGTGGCAGTGAAAGGTTAACCGTTTGGTAGTGTGGCAGTGAAAGGGTTAACCATTTGGTAGTGCTGCAGTGAAAGGGTTAACCGTTTGGTGATGTGGCAGTGAAAGGGTTAACCGTTTGTAGTGTGGCAGTGAAAGGGTTAACCGTTTGGTAGTGTGTCAGTGAAAGGGTTAACCGTTTGGTAGTGTGGCAGTGAAAGGGTTAACCGTTTACTAGTGTGGCAGTGAAATGGTTACCAGTTGGTAGTGTGACAGTGAAAGGGTTAACCGTTTGCTAGTGTGGCAGTGAAATGGGTAACCGTTTGCTAGTGTGGCAGTGGAAGGGTTAACCGTTTTGGTAGTGTGGCAGTGAAAGGGTTAACCGTTTGGTAGTGTGGCAGTGAAAGGGTTAACCGTTTGGTAGTGTGGCAGTGAAAGGGTTAACCGTTTGGTAGTGTGGCAGTGAAAGGGTTAACCGTTTGCTAGTGTGGCAGTGAAAGGGTTAACCGTTGGTAGTGTGGCAGTGAAAGGGTTAACCGATTGCTAGCGTGACAGTGAAAGGGTTAACCGTTTGGTAGTGTGGCAGTGAACAGGTTAACCGTTCGGTAGTGTGGCAGCGAACGGGTTAACCGTTTGGTAGTGTGGCAGTGAAAGGGTTAACCGTTTGGTAGTGTGGCAGTGAAAGGGTTAACCGTCTGGTAGTGTGGCAGTGAAAGGGTTAACTGTTTGGTAGTGTGTCAGTGAAAGGGTTAACCGTTTGTTAGTGTGTCAGTGAAAGGGTTAACCGTTTGTTAGTGTGTCAGTGAAAGGGTTAACCGTCTGGTAGTGTGGCAGTGAAAGGGTTAACCGTTTGGTAGTGTGGCAGTGAAAGGGTTAACCGTTTGGTAGTGTGCCAGTGAAAGGGTTAACCGTTTGGTAGTGTGGCAGTGCAAGGGTTAACCGTTTGCTAGTGTGGCAGTGCAAGGGTTAACCGTTTCGATAGTGTGGCAGTGAAATGGTTAACAGTTTGGTAGTGTGGCAGTGGAAGGGTTAACCGTTTGGTAGTGTGACAGTGAAAGGGTTAACTGTTTGGTAGTGTGGCAGTGAAAGGGTTAACCGTCTGGTAGTGTGGCAGTGAAAGGGTTAACCGTTTGGTAGTGTGGCAGTGAAAGGGTTAACCGTTTGGTAGTGTGGCAGTGAAAGGCTTAACCGTTTGCTAGTGTGGCAGTGAAAGGGTTAACCGTTGGTAGTGTGGCGGTGAAAGGGTTAACCGTTTGCTAGCGTGGCAGTGAAAGGGTTAACCGTTTGGTAGTGCGGCAGTGAACAGGTTAACCGTTCGGTAGTGTGGCAGTGAACGGGTTAACTGTTTGGTAGTGTGTCAGTGAAAGGGTTAACCGTCTGGTAGTGTGTCAGTGAAAGGGTTAACCGTTTGGTAGTGTGGCAGTGAAAGGGTTAACCGTCTGGTAGTGTGTCAGTGAAAGGGTTAACCGTTTGTTAGTGTGTCAGTGAAAGGGTTAACCGTTTGTTAGTGTGTCAGTGAAAGGGTTAACCGTTTGTTAGTGTGTCAGTGAAAGG
>NW_028169481.1:12500-22235 GCF_963971535.1 Notolepis coatsorum | reverse complement strand
CACACACACACACACACACACACACACACACACACACACACACACACACACACACACACACACACACACACACACACACACACACACCACACACGCACACACACACACGGCCACACACATGCCCACACACATGCCCACACACACCCACACCCCCCCACACACACCCACACACCCCCACACACACACACACACACACACACACACACACACACACACTCCCGTCTCACTCACTAAAATGTAAATGTTTGCCAACAAGCCTGTTTATTTTTGTGTCATATTCCCGTTGAATTATAAATGACCATATGGGAGGCTGTTCACCAACTCTGGAGGAGATGGGGGGGGGGGGGGGCAGGGGGTGACAGATGCTTGCAAATAGGAAATGCTAGCAATTCTTCACCTCAACACATAATTTGTCAGAGGCAATCAGACAGGATGACAAGCTAGGCAGAAAGGAGAGTGGAGTGGGGAGAAGAAGAGAGGAGAGGAGAGGAGAGTGGAGGGGAGGGCAGGGGAGGAGAGGAGAGGAGAGGAGAGGAGAGGAGAGGAGAGGAGAGGAGAGGAGAGGGGAGGAGAGGAGAGGAGAGGAGAGGAGAGGAGAGGAGAGGAGAGGAGAGGAGAGGAGAGGAGAGGAGAGGAGAGGAGAGGAGAGGAGAGGAGAAGAGAGTGGAGGAGAGGAGAGGAGAGGAGAGGAGAGGAGAGGAGAGGAGAGGAGAGGAGAGGAGAGGAGAGGAAGAAAGGACAGGAGAGGAGAGGAGAGGAGAGGAGAGGAGAGGAGAGGAGAGGAGAGGAGAGGAGAGGAGAGGAGAGGAGAGGAGAGGAGAGGAGAGGAGAGGAGAGGTGAAGAGGTTGTGCAGATTAACATTTCTCCCCAAACGCTCCGGGGGGATTTGAACTACAGACTGTGCCTGATGGACCAATAGAGACATGATAACACATCTACTGTACTCACAGCAGCACTCATAGACATGAGAGAGATACAGAGAAAGAGAGACAGAGAGGGGGGAGAGATAGAGATATATACAGAGAGAGACAGAGAGAGGGGGAGAGAGAGAGATAGAGAGACAAAGAGACAGAGAGACAGAGAGAAGGACAGACAGGGAGAGAAGGAAATAGAGTGAGAGATATAGAAAAAGAGAGAGAGAGAGGGAGTCAGATTCAGAGAGAGATAGAGAGATATATTCAGATTCCAACTCTTTCCAGAAACAGCAGGGGCGTTACTTTCTCCAAAGGGCAGCGCATGTTAAATTAGTTCGGATTTTCCACCTTTCCTTAAAATAAACTCAACCTTTTCCTCATATTGAAGGTGGTGATGGCGGCACCCACCCCTGACACTCTTTATAATGACATCTGCAATATGTCTTTTTCGTTTTATTTGACATTTCCATTTATTTTCAATATTTTCCTCTATCGTGGCCATGAATGGCTCCATCTTCTGCCTTTTTGATAATCCCACCACTTGTACCAGCGCCCAACAGGGGGCATCTCTTAACTCCGTGAGTGGTGCTGATAGCTGACTGCAGGCAGCGGTGAGGCAGCGTCATGCAATAACATTAGAGAAGATGCGACTGCATGTGTAGAATTGCAGTTTACCGCTGTCATTAAATGTATGTACATGCAGATTTCAAGTCTTTAATGAGAAACAGACTGACTGAAGGGTGGCTGGTATTACATCTATGGTGCCCACCATCCTGCCTAAGTGCTCTTGAGCAAGGCACTGAACCCTAGCACTGCTCCAGGGCTGCTGTACTGCAGGCAGCCCTGTGCTCTGATGAAATGCACATGTGTGGGGGACTGTGTATGTATGCAACTAGGAGGGAAATGCGAAAAGACACATTTCAATTGCCTTGTATATATTGACAATAAAATAATCTTCTTCTAAAACTCTGCAAAAAAACAGAGACAAAGGACTACTTTGTGGCTTTCATGAAGACAATCTTCAGCAATGGGCATGCTGAGTCTGTGCCCCCATTCGCCTTATTCACTTTGCCACCATGTTGGGCAAGTTTGGATGAAATGTGAGGTATGGATGTGGAGGTGCCCGTTCACTACAAAGACTAAAACTGCCACTTCAACAACCAGTCAAAACAACAGCCGGAATACACTATCAGAGTCAAAACAACAGTCAGAATACACTATCAGAGTCAAAACAACAGTCAGAATACACTATCAGAGTCAAAACAACAGTCAGAATACACTATCAGAGTCAAAACAACAGTCAGAATACACTATCAGAGTCAAAACAACAGTCAGAATACACTATCAGAGTCAAAACAACAATCAGAATACACTATCAGAGTTAACTTCTTATGGTTGTAGGCCGTCGCACGTCGCAGCACATTTGCCCTCGTCTGTCGCCGTTACGCAGTGTTATTGTCCATCAACCAACACATCGGTTGAAAGCTCTAATGGCCGCTGTTTTACACCCTACTCGGCTTATTACGTGCTTCCAATTTCGGGTTATGAGATCAAACAGCAAAGGAGGGTCAGTTTCGAAAAAGTTACCACCTCCAGTTTTGCCTCACTTCTGACGGTGAAAATGATTGACCGTTTTTGTAGCCAATTTGTAGCCAATTCTGGAAATTACGATATATACGACGTGAGGGATATTTCCGAGGATGTATATGTCCCTTTTCTCCAACAAAGATGGTGGCGAGGCAAATACGGTGAATTGAAGAATGACCAAGAGTGCTGGTATTTGACCAAGAGTGCTGCTACTTGACCAAGAGTGCTGCTATTTGACCAAGAGTGCTGCTACTTGACCAAGAGTGCTGGTATTTGACCAAGAGTGCTGCTACTTGACCAAGAGTGCTGCTATTTGACCAAGAGTGCTGCTACTTGACCAAGAGTGCTGGTATTTGACCAAGAGTGCTGCTACTTGACCAAGAGTGCTGGTATTTGACCAAGAGTGCTGGTACTTGACCAAGAGTGCTGGTACTTGACCAAGAGTGCTGGTACTTGACCAAGAGTGCTGCTACTTGACCAAGCGTGCTGGTACTAGAACAAGCATACTGGTACTTGACCAAGAGTGCTGGTACTTGACCAAGAGTGCTGGTATTTGACCAAGAGTGCTGGTACTTGACCAAGAGTGCTGGTATTTGACCAAGAGTGCTGGTATTTGACCAAGAGTGCTGGTATTTGACCAAGAGTGCTGCTACTTGACCAAGAGTGCTGGTATTTGACCAAGAGTGCTGGTACTTGACCAAGAGTGCTGGTATTTGACCAAGAGTGCTGGTACTTGACCAAGGGTGCTGGTACTTGACCAAGAGTGCTGGTACTTGACCAAGAGTGCTGGTATTTGACCAAGAGTGCTGCTACTTGACCAAGCGTGCTGGTACTAGAACAAGCATACTGGTACTTGACCAAGAGTGCTGGTACTTGACCAAGAGTGCTGGTATTTGACCAAGAGTGCTGGTACTTGACCAAGAGTGCTGGTATTTGACCAAGAGTGCTGGTACTTGCCATGCTTTGGAATCCAGCATCCCCAAAAACGTGGACGATGTGCTGCTTTGGGGTCCTTGTTTGCTTCAGGACGAGTCGTGGTTATGTCCGACATGCAGGACATATTCCATAGCATTATTGGTGAGAGAAGATCATCAAAGACTACCTTTGATTCTTGTGGTTTCGCAACCATAAGTGTAACGTTCGGGAGACTATCATCCTTAGGATTGTCTCCCACTGTCTACCTGGGTCACTCCTGTTGTTATGGTTCACCTTGTATGTCACCACTGATTGCTGTCATCACTAATTGTCTGTCACACCTGGGTGCTGTCATTGGCTGTCAGACTGCTGCTCCTCATTGACAGCGTGGAATGTTGAGAATGTGACGTATTTAACATTTGCTCTATTCCTTGTTCTTTGCTAGAGCTTCACCTAATTCTACGGACGTACCTACCGCTGGACAAGCACAGACAGATTGTCTTCTCCCTGTTATAGTATATGCTTTTCCCCTATTAATAAACAGTACAACTGTTTTGGTATAGTAAAACATTCTCCGTCTCGTTCTTCTACCTCGACAACTTGGAAGTCACTTACCCGTTCGTAACAGAAGCTCTAGCCATCATGACTTCCAACGAGGAGATATGGGACGAGATGGTGAGCCTACGGGACCAGCTCAGGATCATGATGGAGCGGCAGATGGCAGTCGGTGTCGAGCTGGGTCGACTGGGAGATGTTTCCCTGGCTTCTCAGGAGACGGCGGAGACAGCGTTGGCGGCGGTGAACCAGGCCCGCTCTACGGCCGCTGGGACGACATCAACGAGGATATCCGCAGCCGGAGCATCATCGATCGGCGGGGAAGGCGAGCGGGGGTATCCGGTGGATCGGGAGGACTACCGAGAGCCACGTCTGCCGGCGCCGGAGCGCTATGGAGGGGCTCCTACCGGCTGCCGTGAGTTTATCGCCCAGTGCTCTCTCATTTTTCAACTACAGCCGCGTACTTTCCCCAGTGGTGTGGCTCGGGTAGCCTATATTATAACTCTCCTCACGGGTCGTGCTCTCTCTTGGGCCACAGCGGAGTGGGAGAGTGGGTCTGTGGTCTGCCGCGACGCGGATGCCTTTGCCCTGGAGTTACGCCGTGTATTCGATACCTCCAGGGTGATTTCCATTTACGAGGCCGGCAGTCGACTTATGTCCTGCCGGCAGGGCATTCGCGCCGTAGCAGACTACGCCATTGATTTCCGTATTGTGGCTCGGGATGCGGACTGGCCTGAGGTTCCCTGCTGTGTCCATTTTTTGCATGGTCTCTCCACTCGCATGCAGGATGAGCTGGCTACGCGGGAGCTACCCGAATGCCTGGATCTATTGATTAACATGGCCATTCGGTTAGATAATCGTCACCGGGAGAGGGGACGCGAGAGGGAGGCTTCGTCACAGGTACTCTTCCGTCCCTCTCCTAGTGTCGATCGGCCAGCATACCAGCCAATGAGAGAGCACCGGGGCGATGACGAGCCCATGCAGCTGGGAGCGTTGAACCTCTCTGAAGCGGAGAAGCAGAGGCGGGTCAACGAGAAGCGCTGTTTTCATTGTGGCCGCACGGGGCATCGCTTCGCCGCCTGTTGGGGCTCGGGAAACGCAGGAGCCCGCTAGGCCTGGGGAAGGTGCTAGCAGGTGGGCATGTCTCTCCGGTCATAAACGTTCACGACTCACGTACTTTTTTTTGATGTCACTGTCAGGTGGGGGGATTCTTCTACAACGGCCAAGGCTTTAGTGGATTCGGGGGCTGCGGGCAACTTGATTCATGTGGGGGTGGCTCTAGAATGGGGGGTTCCTTTAGAGACACTAGAGGTGCCCATCCCTGTCCGTTCGCTGGACGGCCGACCGCTTGGTTGTGGATTTGTTACCCAGCGCACCGGGAAACTGTGGGTTCGGGTGGCGGGTAGCGAGGGGGAATATTTGAATTTTTTTGTTGTTATGTCTCCTCATTCCGACATTGTTTTAGGCCACCCCTGGCTTGTGCTGCATAATCCTCGTATTAATTGGGCTACGGGTGAACTCTCCATGGGAAGCGGCGTCAGCGCTGACGCTGGCGTGAGTTAATCCGTCCCTCCCCCCCTCCCTCTTTTGTCTCTCTCCAGGTTGACGGTGGACGTTGCAGATTCTTTATTATCCCCCAACCCCGATTGGGCAGGTGTTCCTGCGGTCTATTGTGACCTGGCGGACGTTTTTAGTAAAACGCGTGCTAAAGCACTACCGCCTCATAGACCTTACGACTGCACCATTGATCTTCTACCCGGCGCTTCTCCGCCCCGGGGACGGATGTTCTCTCTCTCCCGCCCTGAGACAGTGTCCATGAACACTTACATTCGAGAGGCATTGTCCGCGGGGCATATCCGACCGTCCACATCCCCTGCAGGCGCTGGCTTCTTTTTTGTGGCTAAAAACGATGGTGATCAGCGGCCGTGCATAGATTATAGGGGGTTGAATGACGTTTCCATCAAGAACCGTTATCCTTTACCGCTCATGGACACCGCCTTTGAGTGCTTACAGGGGGCACAGGTCTTTTCTAAACTTGACTTACGTAATGCATACAACTTGGTCAGGATTAGAGAAGGGGACGAGTGGAAAACTGCATTTAATACTCCTAATGGGCATTATGAGTATTTGGTCATGCCTTTTGGTTTAGCTAATGCTCCAGCAGTTTTCCAAGCCCTGGTCAACGACGTGCTGCGGGATCTAATTGGGGTGTCAGTGTTTGTATATGTTTAAAGGATGGTAAGGTGCATCCTTGTGCCTTCTTTTCGCGCCGGCTGTCTCCGGCCGAGCGTAACTACGACGTGGGTAATCGGGAGTTATTGGCAATCAAATTGGCATTGGAGGAATGGAGACATTGGTTAGAGGGGGCGGCACATCCTTTCATTGTTTGGACTGACCATAAGAACTTGGCTTACATCCAAGGGGCTAAACGCCTTAATGCTCGCCAGGCCAGGTGGGCGTTATTCTTCACTCGATTTCGGTTTACCATCTCCTATCGACCCGGTTCCAAGAACGTCAAGCCTGACGCCCTGTCACTTCAGTTTGATCTTCCGGGTCGAGAGGAGAAGCCCCACCCTATTGTTCCACAGGCCTTGATTTTGGCACCCGTGTCATGGGGCATAGATAGGGTGGTGAGGTCGGCTCAGGCACGGGAGCCCGATCCCGGTGGGGGTCCTCCGGGTCGGATGTATGTGCCCAAGGCGGCACGCTCACGCCTGCTGCAGTGGGCGCATACATCCTCTCTCACCGGCCACCCTGGGGCCACCAGAACCCTGGAGTTTATCCGTAGGAGGTTTTGGTGGCCGACAGAGGGGGGGGATACACGCTCCTTTGTGGCGGCCTGTCCGGTGTGCTCTCGCCGTGCGCCGGCGGGTCTCCTCCGACCGCTTCCTATTCCCAAGCGTCCCTGGTCGCACATATCCCTGGATTTTATTTCCGGTCTTCCCTTTTCGGATGGGTTCACTGCCATCCTGGTGGTGGTGGACCGGTTCTCCAAGGCGGCCCACTTCATTCCCCTCCCCAAGCTCCCCTCGGCCCGGGAGACGGCTGACCTTGTGGTGCAGCACGTCTTTCGGGTTCATGGGCTTCCAGTGGATATTGTGTCCGACCGGGGTCCTCAGTTCGCCTCCAGGTTCTGGAAGGCGTTCGCCGCCGGTCTGGGCGCCTCCGTCAGCCTGTCGTCTGGGTTCCATCTGCAGACGAACGGGCAGACGGAGCGTGTCAACCAGGACCTGGAGGGCGTTCTGAGGTGCTACGTTGCTGGGTGTCCGGCGACGTGGAGTAGGAGGTTGGCCTGGGCTGAGTATGCGCATAATACCCTCCTCTCCTCCTCTACTGGTATGTCTCCCTTTCAGTGTCAATATGGTTTTCAACCTCCTCTGTTTCCCGAACAGGAGCAGGAGGTGGAGGTGCCGTCGGCCCAGGCACATGTGGCTCGCTGTCGCAGGACGTGGAGCAGAGTGCGGACGGCGCTGCAGAAGGCCTCGGTTAAGGCTCAGCGGCAAGCTAACCGCAAGCGTCGTCCGGCTTCGGTTTTCCATCTGGGACAGCGGGTTTGGCTTTCCACTCGTGATCTCCCTCTCCGGGTGGAGTCCAGGAAGCTGGCTCCTCGCTTTATAGGGCCCTTTAAAGTGGTGCGTCGGGTGAATCTTATGGCTTACAGGCTGCGCCTTCCGGCCTCTATGAGGGTCCATCCGACGTTTCATGTGTCCCTGTTGAAGCCATTCCTCTCATCGCCCTTGTCCCCGCCACTCCCTGCGGTTCCTCCGCCCCGCATTATTGACGGTCAGCCTGTCTATACGGTGCGGAGAATCCTGAGTTGTAGGCGGAGGGGTAGGGGGTTTCAGTTCTTGGTGGATTGGGAGGGGTACGGGGTAGAAGAGCGTTCTTGGGTGCCTCAACAGGACATATTAGATCCCAGCCTGATCGATGATTTCCGGCGGCTGCATCCCGAGGCCCCTAGGTGAACGTCAGGTGCCGTTCGTCGGGGGGGGATACTGTAACGTTCGGGAGACTATCATCCTTAGGATTGTCTCCCACTGTCTACCTGGGTCACTCCTGTTGTTATAGTTCACCTTGTATGTCACCACTGATTGCTGTCATCACTAATTGTCTGTCACACCTGGGTGCTGTCATTGGCTGTCAGACTGCTGCTCCTCATTGACAGCGTGGAATGTTGAGAATGTGACGTATTTAACATTTGCTCTATTCCTTGTTCTTTGCTAGAGCTTCACCTAATTCTACGGACGTACCTACCGCTGGACAAGCACAGACAGATTGTCTTCTCCCTGTTATAGTATATGCTTTTCCCCTGTTAATAAACAGTACAACTGTTTTGGTATAGTAAAACATTCTCCGTCTCGTTCTTCTACCTCGACAACTTGGAAGTCACTTACCCGTTCGTAACACATAAGCTTAAAGGCTAAGTGGTGGAGTTTTGCACGACGTGCAATGTTTTTGGGAACTCTCGCCCGCCCACAGTGGCTATCTATGGGCTTAAGTGGACCCCCATGGGGGGAGAGAAGGGCTGAACCAAGGCGTTTCTACGTGGATGATGAAAACCCTCTCCAACACAAAGAAGGCAATTGACATGCTGAGAAGACGTGAGATATGTTGGCCCAGTCCAACCTCAGACTCCACAGAATTGCACGCAACAGCCCCAACGTCATGAGATGTTTCCCAGGAGAAGACCTTGCTAAAGACCTCCACATCGGTCAAGACCCCCCCCCCCCCCCTATGCAACTCGGTCTCGGATGGGGTCTGCCCGCAGCGAAAAGCCTTTCACATGTCACGCCATATTGTTAACCGTCAACAGCTTGTTCAACCCTCTAGGATTTGCTGTGGGAAGTTCTCTATCCTGAGAGAACTTCCCACTGATGCCGGTTAATGGGATGCTCCACTTCCTAAAATGGAAAACACTCTACAAGATCTTCAGGGATTGAAGATGACCAGGACGTACACATCACTGCCATTCTCGGTGGCTCAGAAGAAAGAGATCTTCTGTGATGCGTTCCACCAAGGCAAGCACTGCTGTCGTATATGCGGAAGGAAGGAGGGAAGTGGGGTTCATTTTCGGCCAAAACCGGCTCCGAAAGTCTGACCTCCAGATTCCCAGGCTTGACCTCTGTGCAGCCATGTTAGAGAAGGCAGGAGTCCTTCAAACGTAGCTGACTCTGAGTTCTTGTCTGAGAGCAGGGCGGCGCTCGGCTACATGTCCAACGAGCCAAGACGATGCAGTGCAGACAGTCTCCACAAGGGAATGATGTTCCTACTGACCGGCCGGCACGGTGGTGTGGTGGTGTGGTGGTTAACACTGTCGCCTCACAGCTAGAAGGTCCAGGGTTCGATTCCCGCTTGGGGACCAGGTTGCCACGCTGCCAGGTACCCAGGTGGGGTATCTACTAGGGATGGGCATTTTAAAAGAAAAATCCAGATCGATTGATCGCATGCTATACTCGATTGATCGTGTATTATTCGGAAAGGGAAAAAAAACATTTTTTTTAAAGTTTTTTAAAAATATTAGATTTTTATTAATTTTTTTATTTAAACTTTTTTTTTATTCACGTATATATGTTTAAGAAAACCAACAAACAGTTAAAATCTTACACATACATGTGAAAATATATGTAAAAACAATATATATATATATAAATTTCATAAATTTTTTTATAGCTACGAGTCACGCCCATCCCTAGTATCTACCGGGCCTTTCTGTGTGGAGTTTGCATTTACCCCCCCCCCCCCGCCCCCGTGCTCGCAAGGGTT
>NW_028169481.1:5000-7500 GCF_963971535.1 Notolepis coatsorum | reverse complement strand
CTAAAACAAAAACAACTAAAGAAAACTGTTGTCCCAAGAGACCTGCTGCATCCAGAGTGGAGGTGATGTTATTGTGTTGACCTGTAACACACTGACTCCAGAGCCTGTATTATATTAATATTATTACTGTAACACGTTACTGCTCAACACTGACTCCAGAGCCTGTATTATATTAATATTATTACTGTAACACGTTACTGCTCAACACTGACTCCCTGTATGATATTAATATTATTACTGTAACACGTTACTGCTCAACACTGACTCCCTGTATTCTATTAATATTATTACTGTAACACGTTATTGCTCAACACTGACTCCCTGTATGATATTAATATTATTACTGTAACACGTTACTGCTCAACACTGACTCCCTGTATTATATTAATATTATTACTGTAACACGTTACTGCTCAACACTGACTCCAGATCCTGTATTATATTAATATTATTACTGTAACACGTTACTGCTCAACACTGACTCCCTGTATTATATTAATATTATTACTGTAACACGTTACTGCTCAACACTGACTGTATTAGGGACACATAACTGAGCTCAATCACAAGTGACATTTTAGAGGTTTTCATGAACACATCTTTACTTGATCTCCATCATCATGACCTTTCTCAAAATAGACATTCTGGATGATGACTTGGCATTTGGACCATTTTGCAAATGCCTTGAATTCAGTGATTAATAAACTCCTCAAAATGCGGAGAATAAAAAACCAATACAGATCCTCTGGGGAACTCAACCTGAGACAGGGAGTAAAGCCTGAGGTGATACCCTCTGGGGAACTCAACCTGAGACAGGGAGTAAAGCCTGAGGCATGACGAGACCCTCTGGGGAACTCAACCTGAGACAGGGAGTAAAGCATGAGGCGAGACCCTCTGGGGAACTCAACCTGAGACAGGGGGTAAAGCATGAGACGAGACCCTCTGGGGAACTCAACCTGAGACAGGGAGTAAAGCCTGAGGCGAGACCCTCTGTGGAACTCAACCTGAGACAGGGAGTGAAGCATGAGGCAAGACCCTCTGGGGAACTCAACCTGAGACAGGGAGTAAAGCCTGAGGCGAGACCCTCTGGGGAACTCAACCTGAGACAGGGAGTATAGCCTGAGACGAGACCCTCTGGGGAACTCAACCTGAGACAGGGAGTAAAGGCTGAGGTCAGACCCTCTGGGGAACTCAACCTGAGACAGGGAGTAAAGCATGAGGCGAGACCCTCTGGGGAACTCAACCTGAGACAGGGAGTAAAGCCTGAGGCGTGACGAGACCCTCTGGGGAACTCAACCTGAGACAGGGAGTAAAGCCTGAGGCGAGACCCTCTGGGGAACTCAACCTGAGACAGGGAGTAAAGCCTGAGGCGAGACCCTCTGGGGAACTCAACCTGAGACAGGGAGTAAAGCATGAGGCGAGACCCTCTGGGGAACTCAACCTGAGACAGGGAGTAAATCATGAGGCGAGACCCTCTGGGGAACTCAACCTGAGACAGGGAGTAAAGCATGAGGCGTGACGAGACTCTCTGGGGAACTCAACCTGAGACAGGGAGTAAAGCCTGAGGTGAGACCCTCTGGGGAACTCAACCTGAGACAGGGAGTAAAGCATGAGGCGAGACTCTCTGGGGAACTCAACCTGAGACAGGAAGTAAAGCCTGAGGCGAGACCCTCTGGGGAACTCAACCTGAGACAGGGAGTAAAGCCTGAGGTGAGACGAGACCCTCTGGGGAACTCAACCTGAGACAGGGAGTAAAGCCTGAGGCGAGACCCTCTGGGGAACTCAACCTGAGACAGGGAGTAAAGCCTGAGGCGAGACCCTCTGGGGAACTCAACCTGAGACAGGGAGTAAAGCATGAGGTGAGACCCTCTGGGGAACTCAACCTGAGACAGGGAGTAAAGCCTGAGACGAGACCCTGTGGGGAACTCAACCTGAGACAGGGAGTAAAGCCTGAGGTGAGACCCTCTGGGGAACTCAACCTGAGACAGGGAGTAAAGCATGAGGCGAGACCCTCTGGGGAACTCAACCTGAGACAGGGAGTAAAGCCTGAGGTGAGACCCTCTGGGGAACTCAACCTGAGACAGGGAGTAAAGCATGAGACGAGACCCTCTGGGGAACTCAACCTGAGACAGGGAGTAAAGCATGAGGCGAGACCCTCTGGGGAACTCAACCTGAGACAGGGAGTAAAGCCTGAGGTGAGACCCTCTGGGGAACTCAACCTGAGACAGGGAGTAAAGCATGAGGTGAGACCCTCTGGGGAACTCAACCTGAGACAGGGAGTAAAGCATGAGGCGTGAACCTCTGGGGAACTCAACCTGAGACAGGGAGTAAAGCATGAGGCGTGACGAGACCCTCTGGGGAACTCAACCTGAGACAGGGAGTAAAGCCTGAGGCTTGACCCTCTGGGGAACTCAACCTGAGACAGTGAGTAAAGCCTGAGGCGTGACGAGACCCTCTGGGGAACTCAACCTGAGACAGGGAGTAAAGCCTGAGGCGTGAC
>NW_028169481.1:0-2500 GCF_963971535.1 Notolepis coatsorum | reverse complement strand
ATAAATAATTAATATTAAATTTTTTATTTATTTTTTATCATTCTTTCCAAAAGAAAAGAGGCCTAGAAGCGTGGCTAACGCTAATGGCACGCATACCAGAGGCTAACTGCCTACGAAAACGGGCACAGAGGCACTGAAAGAGGATTTCACCCATCTAATGAACACACTAGACTAGACAAATACAAGATACAAGATACAAGATACTTTAATGCCACACAACGATGGTTGGTGGTAATTGTTTTCGGTACAGATGTTGAGCACTGGTTATATCAAACATGAAACAGACATCAAACATCAAAAACATCAAAACATATATACATAAATACATATAGGACAGTCACGGTAACAGTGTCAGACGGTGACAGATGCTTGCCCGTTTGTGCAAAGGGGGGCGGGCCAGGGTGTTCAGTGTTCGGACTGCTGTGGGGAAAAAACTGTTTGTGAAACGTGTGTGTCTGGTTAGGATGGACCTGTAGCGACCTGAGGGCATGTGCTGGAATAAGTGGTGTGCTGGGTGAGAGGGGTCGTTGACTATTTTAACAGAGCGGGTGTGCGTGAGGTGTAGATGGAGTCCAGAGAGGGGAGGGGACAGCCAATATTTTGGAGGCTGTCTTGATATCAAGATGTATCCATCAGTGGACCAATTGCATGCTTTTGCAGAGGACAAGAAGCCTTCAGTCGACTCCCTCAGACATTAAGCACCCCCCACAGCCCAAATGGAATGACATTTTTTTTTAATAATTTAAAATATTATACTTATGTTTTATTTTATTTTTTAAGTCGACCAATAGTCGACTAACGGCACATTTTGGCCAATCCTAGTCGACCATCCAAATCCTTAGTCGGGGACAGCCCTAATTATTATCTTCTCTGTACTTTGTATAATATCATTGATGATGATTACGTGAATGTAAATACTCCACGACACTGAACATGAGGATGAGATGATAAAGATTGAACTAATGAATGAATGAGTATAACTCAACTTCTTTCTCTCTCTCTCTCTCTCTCTCTCTCTCTCTCTCTCAATTCAATTCAATTCAATTCAAATAGGCTTTATTGGCATGAAATATTAACATACTTATTGCCAAAGCAAGTTCAACATACAAACAATAACATATATATTAAGCAATAAAATATCATAATATTAGTAATAACAGTAAGGACAATCAACAAGAAACATATTAATTTACAAAATAGTCACTCGATCGGGTAGTCATTTTTCAAGTGTGGCCACTCAGATACATTTACAGGGCTTGTTCTCTTATTGTGTGACAACCGTCTACATATTTTGCAGCTAATGCTGTACACTGACTTTTCTCCCCACACATGTATAGCAGCTTTTGGTGATCAGGGAGATGGATAAACTGTGCATCAATTTTATTTATTTTATCAAAGAAGACTTCTCTTAGATCCTTGTATTTCTCACAGTATAGCAGGAAGTGAGGTTCTGTCTCAACGTCCTGGCAAAGTGAACACAGCCTGGCCTCTCTGGGCAGCCAGTTTTGCCTGTGACGGCCTGTTTCTATCGCTAGACTATGTCCACTCAGTTTGTACCGTGTCAATGTTTTTCTTAATTTTATCTCATTCACAGTGGTCAGGTATTCTGCCACGTGTACTCTCTGTTTAGGGTCAAATAGAATTCTAATTTACTTTGAGATTTGGTTGATTTGTTCCAATATTCTATTTAATTTTCTTTTTGTTTTGAGATTATTTGGTTGGGCCAGATTTCTTGGTGTCTGTCCTGAAGCGTTTGTGGGCAGAGATTTCTGACTAGCTGGCAGAGGGGACTCTTATCTGGGTTCATCTCTTGGCTCTGAAGGGCTTTGTAGTGGTAGGAGTGGGGGTCACTTGATTGGAGGTGTGTGTAAAATTTGATGGCTCGCTTTTGAATTTGAATGATTAGGGGGTATTGGCCAAGTTCTGCCCTGCATGCATTATTGGCAGTGTGTCTGTGGACCCTAAGTAGGTTTTTGCACAATTCTGCATGCAGCACTTCTAATGGGTGTTTTTCCCATTTTGGGAACTCTTGGTTAGTTAATGGACCCCACACTTCACTGCCATATAATATTATTGGATTTATTACAGAATTTAGAATTTTGAGCCAGGTCCTAATTGGGATGTCAATTGGAATTTTCCTTTTGATGGCATAAAAAGCCCTTCTTCCCTTCTCCTTCAGTTCATTCACAGCCATATTGAAGTTACCATTATGATTTTTTTCAATCCCAAATATGGGTAGCTTTTTGTGTTTTCTAATATGTGTGTGCCTAATTTAAGTGTATTATGTGAACTCTGAGACTCGTGTCTCCTTTGAAAGATCATGACTTTAGTCTTCTTCATGTTTACGTTCAGAGACCATGTCTGGCAGAACTGGTGGAGGATGTCTCTCTCTCTCTCTCTCTCTCTCTCTCTCTCTCTCTCTCTCTCTCTCTCTCCCTCCCTCCCTCCCTCCTCTCTCTCTCTCTCTCTCTCTCTCTCTCTCTCTCTCTCTCTCTCTCTC
>NW_028169482.1:60000-70697 GCF_963971535.1 Notolepis coatsorum | reverse complement strand
GCGGCTACCCGGTAGCCTACTGTTAACGTTCAAAAATCATGTCTAGATGTTTATTTATTTTCTTTATTTTTTATTGTAGTGGAGAGACTATTCGTGCTTCTGATGATAAAAATATAAATAATAAATAATAAAAAAAAAAAAAAATTAAGATTAAAAAAAAAAAAAAAAAAAAAACTCAAATCATCTGTGGTCTGGCGGACCCCCTGCGGCCCCTGGCGGACCCCCAGGGGTCCGCGGACCCCAGGTTGGGAATCACTGCTCTAGACAGTATCACATAATTAAGCACGGACAGTGACATCATGAAGCTGCCGTGATGTCAGGAGTCCACAGTGGCTGCTGCAGTGGTTAGCATTAGCAGCTAGTAGCTACTGGTTGCTATGCTAGGATAGTGGTTAGCATTAGCAGCTAGTAGCTACTGGTTGCTATGTTAGGATAGTGGTTAGCCTTAGCAGCTAGTAGCTACTGGTTGCTATGTTAGGATAGTGGTTAGCCTTAGCAGCTAGTAGCTACTAGTTGCTATGTTAGGATAGTGGTTAGCCTTAGCAGCTAGTAGCTACTGGTTGCTATGCTAGGATAGAGGTTAGCCTTAGCAGCTAGTAGCTACTGGTTGCTATGTTAGGATAGTGGTTAGCCTTAGCAGCTAGTAGCTACTGGTTGCTATGCTAGGATAGTGGTTAGCCTTAGCAGCTAGTAGCTACTGGTTGCTATGTTAGGATATTGGTTAGCCTTAGCATTTAGTAGCTATGGTTGCTATGCTAGGATAGTGGTTAGCCTTAGCAGCTAGTAGCTACTGGTTGCTATGTTAGGATATTGTTAGCCTTAGCATTTAGTAGCTATGGTTGCTATGCTAGGATAGTGGTTAGCCTTAGCAGCTAGTAGCTATGGTTGCTATGCTAGGTTATTCATCCCGAATAAAGTATTTTGGCAATTTAGCAGCTAGTAGCTACTGGTTGCTATAGGATAGCCGCCTGTGTGCATGAGGCGCTATGGCTTACTCTCTGCACTTATTAATGTAGCTGACAGAGCATCAGAGTGGCGGTGGTGCAAGTTATGATAGAAATTAAGCGTGGCTTTTGTAAGAATATCAACCTCCCTATGAAGACATATCATGAGGAAACGTTGCTTTGGATGAAAAGCCAACAAGCATAATTATATATTCGCGTCAAAACATGACAGACTAAGTGCTTGTGATTAGTTGTCTATTCTTTAGTCTCTAGTCCTCTTCCTCCCACTGATAATTAATGTTCTCTATTATAACCGGTGCAGCCGATGTTGCCGTCTCGTCTGTCAGTGGATGGGTGTCTGAGACGGTGAGAGAGAGAGAGAGCAGGAGAGAGAGAGAGAGAGAGAGAGAGAGAGAGAGAGAGAGAGAGAGAGAGAGAGAGAGAGAGAGAGAGAGAAGGAGAGAGAGAGAGAGAGAGAGAGAGAGAGAGAGAGAGAGAGAGAGAGAGAGAGAGAGAGAGAGAGAGAGAGAGAGAGAGAGAGAGAAGAGAGATAGAGAGAGAGAGAGAGAGAGAGAGAGAGAGAGAGAGAGAGAGAGAGAGAGAGAGAGAGAGAGAGAGAGAGGAGAGAGAGAGAGAGAGAGAGAGAGAGAAGGGGAGAGAGAGAGAGAGAGAGGGAGAGAGAGAGAAGGAGAGATAGAGAGAGAGAGAGAAGAGAGAGAGAGAGAGAGAGAGAGAGAAGAGAGAGAGAGAGGAAGAGAGAGAGAGAGAGAGACGAGAAGAGAGAGCGAGAGAGAGAGAGAGCAGGAGAGAGAGAGAGAGAGAGAAAGAGAGAGAGAGCAGGAGAGAAAGAGAGAGCGAGCAGGGGAGAAAGAGAGAGAGAGAGAGCAGGAGAGAGGAGAGAGAGAGGAAGAGAGTGAGAGAGAGAGAGAGAGAGAGAGAGAGAGAGAGAGAGAGAGAGAGAGAAGAGAGAAGAGCAGAGAGAGAGAGAGAAGAGAGAGAGAGAAGAGAGAGAGAGAACAACAACAGGCCTGATCAGGGAAGAAAAGCAAGATGCTTTGCCTGCATCCTTATAACAAGTATCGACTAATAGGCGAAGCGAGGGCAAAGCCCCTGATCAGTGTGGGCCGTAAAAAGACCAAAAAGAAGATAACAAAACGTCTGCCCCCTGCCAACACCTAAAGGGCTTCTACATGCTCGATGGACAACAACACGACAGCAACACAACATGGGCTCTGTGACATCTGCCACCTTCGCAGAGTGGGTTGCAGGGGATGTCGCGTATCTAGCACACAAAATCTAACTAGCGACAGCAACGCAACCCGTTCGCATAGGTGTTGTGCATCATTGATTGGTTGAAGGAAGTAGCCTTGTTTTTCAATGTGTATATAATGTAAATATCTGTAGATTGACAGCATCTACTCATAGATCTCAGAGGATTTATGCCGGTGAACACCAGGAAGGCTGCTGGCCCAGATGGAATAACAGGACGCACACTTAAGTCCTGTGCTAACCAGCTAGCCCCTGTGTTCACCCACCATATTTAATCGATCCCTGGCGGAATCCGTAGTACCTGCCTGCTTCAAGGTGTCTACTATTATCCCGGTACCAAAGAAATCCTCCCCAACAGGTCTCAATGACTACAGACCGGTGGCACTCACCTCTGTGGCCATGAAATGTTTTGAGAGGCTGGTTAAGGATCACATTTGTGCCTCCCTCCCCAGTGATATGGACCCTATGCAATTTGCATACAGGCCAAACAAGTCAGCTGATGATGCGGTCTCCCAGACTGGTGGACAAGCTGATTCGAGCTGGGTCTGAGCTCCGCTCTGAGCACCTGGATACTGGACTTTCTGAGTGAAAGGCCCCAGGCGGTCAGGGTGGGGGGTCAGACCTCCAACACCCCATCACCCCCTGAGCATCGGGTCCCCCCCAGGGCTGTGTTCTGAGCCCCCCTGCTGTACTCACTATACACACACGACTGTGTGGTGCCAAGTTCAGCTCCAACTTCTATAGTGAAGTTTGCGGACGACACAGTGGTGGTGGGGCTGATCTCGGACAACGACGAGAAGGCCTACCGGGAGGAGTTGAGGTACCTGGAAACGCTGGTGCCAGGACAACAGCCTGCTCCTGAACATTGGTAAAACCAAGGAGCTGATTGTGGATTTTAGGGAGAAGACAGCAGGGGACACACACACCACTGAGGATAACCGGGGCTACCGTGGACAGGGTGAGCAAGCTTCAAGTACCTGGGGGTCCACATCTCAGAGGATCTGACATGGACAACACACATAGACTCAGTCGTAAAAAAGGCGAAGCAGCGCCTCTACCACCTGAGACAGTTAAGGAAGTTCAGAGTATCTGGGAAGATACTCCAGTCCTTCTACTCCGGAGCTGTAGAGAGCATCTTGACTGGAAACATCACTGCCTGGTATGGAAACAGCACGGCACAGGACAAGAAGGCCCTACAGAGAGTGGTACGCTCAGCCGAGCGTACTACGGGTATTGCACTACCACCCCTGCAGGTCCTATATAACAAGAGGTGCAAATCCAGAGCCTGCAGAATAATGAAAGACCCTCACCACCCCAACAACAGCCTGTTCATGCTGCTGCGGTCAGGGCAGACGCCTGCGAACACCAGCAACTAGGACAGAGAGACTTCGCTCAGCTTCTTCCCCCAGGCCATCAGAGCCTTGAACACTGAACTCTCCACACACAAGCACACATGAGCACACACACAACACACACACTGTACAGTACACGCTCACACACTAGCAGCTACTTTAACATGAGCACACACACACTCATGCTGCACACGCTCACACTTATGGTCACTTTACAAAAGGAAAGGTCACTTTAAGAATAGTATAGTATAACTTGAGATTGTATAATATAGCATTGTATAGCAGTGTACATAAAGACCCAGTGCCTCATCCGTAGCTAACAGTGTATTGCACTACCGCAGGACCTAGCATGTCCTACCCATGCTCTGTAAAAACTCATGTACATATACCGATATGCCCTACTTTGATTACTTGTATTATTGCACAATGTCGTTCTATTGGATTCTTATTATATTATTATTATTATTGTATTATGCACAATCGTTGCGGGCAAGACCCCCCGCATTTCACCATATACTTGTATGTCGTGACAAATAAAACTCTTGACTTGACTTGGAGGAGTGTGTGTTAGCAGCAGACTAAAGGCAGCGAGAGCCAGAGCGTGTTGTTTTGGGTAAGCGATGCTGGTAATAATCAACATCACTGTTGCTATAGTGATTTGGGTCAAAAGTGTCGTTGCCATGGTATCGTGTCACTTAGTAACGAGGAAGCCGTTGCTAGGGAAAAGACGTTATGAGATGTGAGTTTTTCCGGGGTAAGTTAGATTAAGACACAAGGCGGATGCGAACAGACGCGTTGACAGAGACTTTGAAACGATCCCTCCTCCCCTCGCGGGGGGGGGGGGGGGGGTGGAGTTGCCACGACATCACTAGCTCCGGCTAACAGGGAAGGTTTTGGCTGACGACGAGGCCTCAAGACCATTGGACTAAAAGCAGAAGAGACGGTAGAATAATGAATTTAGTTTGTCTTCAACGACTGTTCAAGGACATTTCAGAATTGTTTCCCATCTTGTAAGAGCTATGTTTATGAAAATAAACATCACAATCTAAGGGAGTAGATCACGTTGCCAGTGTCGAATTCTTTATGAGACGGATTGCATGGACGGGTTGATACAGTGTGCCACAGCCAATATGAGATAACCAAGTACGGATGACACAACGCAGAGGAAAGTCACGGAGCAGCAGGTGACGAGTTGATTAAAATCATTAAAGGCTGAAAACACTGTAATCTTTCAGTTGGTTAGCGAATGGAGGCGGGGGTGTCATATAAATGGGTTGCTACAATGTTGCTGGTTATCAAGATCCAAAAATATCTAGCTAACGTTATTGATAGTTACATTGAATTTGATTGTTACATTTTATTTTTTACCATGAACCAATTACAAGAGAGATTATCAGAAGAAGTGAGAAAATACAAACACTTGTATGACTGCTCATGTAGCGAATACAAAGACAGTCAAATTACCATGAACTCATGGAAAGAGATCGGCGAAAGTGTTGGGATGGACTGGGTTGATGCTACCAAGGAATGAAAGAAAATCCGTGACAAGTTTGTCTGAATTAAGAGGACATTGAACAAGAGAAGTGGAGCTGCAGGTGGAAGTCAGAACAAGCTGACCTTCTACGTCATGCTGCCCTGCTAGAGGTGTTTATTAAACACCGGGAGACAGAGACCAATTATCCTGAGGTAACGTTAACAATAGGTTATAACTATAACCATGTTCTGTTAGTAGTGGTGATGCTCGGCGTCACTCATGCACTATCCTCGCATATGTGCACGCGCACTGAATAAAATTCCACAATGTACCTTTATCCCAGTATTCATCTGACCACACCCCTCGTTAGCTTACCTTCATAAGCAGGTGTGTGGTCACCTGCTCTCCTCCTTCCCAAGCTTTCACCACAAGGTGAGGTCAAGGGCTGCAGCGGCGTCGGACGCCGAGCTTCACCACTACTAACAGAACATGGTTATAGTTATAACCTATTGTTCTGTATCGTAGTGGATCCGCTCGGCGTCACTCATGCACAAGGGAGGCCGAGCGGAGCCACCGGCTGACAAATACACCCCGCTGAAGGCCCCCCACAACCATCAGAACAGGGAGGGCCGAGCCCCCCCGACCCCCCCTAATGGAGGGCACCCCCCCTATTGGAGGTTTCCCGGGAGGGCAACAAACCCGACCGTGCGAAGAGGCACCCAAGCAACTCAACGCACAGGGTGAGCAGACCGTGGCCTGACCCCACGACTACACACACGCACAACCCGCATGCCACCCGGGAACGAACGGAGGGAACAACCTCGTTACTGCCCCCAGAATCATGGGGTCAAGGGCAAACCCAACCCCGTGGCAAGGCCGTAGCAGCGGAGCGCGAAGGAAGGCCCAGACCCCACCAAAGGGACTGGACCCCCTGGAACGGGGGCCCGGAGAAGTCCATGATGCCAGCATCAAGACCCCACCAGGTGGGCACTTAGTGACCCCGCCCCCCACATCGCCAGCGTATTCGGACAAAGGCCCCTCAGCCGAGCGGGGCCCTGTCCCCCCAATAGTACACCGCCTGGCACACTGACCCTGCAGAACAGGCAGTCCAGCATGGCCGTAAGCACACAAAAAAGGTTAACCAACGGAAGCAGGCAGTGCACCGGGGAAAAACCAGGCAACAGGCTGTTAACCTGAGCCTGGAGACTGCGGACGAGACAGGCGCCAGAGGGGGACAGCCTGAACACAGCCGCCCCGGCAGAAGGGGCGTATGCTGGCGTTGTTGCATGACCAAGCCTCCATTTAAAAAAAAAAAACCACCCAGAAGGGTTGAGGCAAAGAAGGCTGACACGATTGGCAGACGTCATGAACGTGCAGGGGTAACCCGGGAGTTGACACAGCACACCAGGGAATCAACCACCTTGGTGTTACCCAATGCGGTGGTTGTTCCTATAACCCCTCAAGAAAAAAACTCTAAAACACACCTGCGGGTATACACCGGCTATACCGCAGTACAAGTGTTTCAGTTTTCAAAAAAGGGTTACCCAGGCCTACGGGTCGACGAAACATTACTTCGGACCGGGCCGGCGATACGGGAAGCACAGGATCACCAGAGGAGGTCAAAGACCACCCCAACAGGCCCCTCTTCGCCATGCGTGAGAGAGGAGCGAAAAGAATGGAGAACCAGCCCCAAGCACACCGTACTTGGTATTCCCAGGCGGTCTCCCAACCAAGTACTAACCAGGACCAACCTGCGTAGCGGCCGAGATCTGACGAGATCAAGCGTGTACAGGTTGGCATGGCCGTAAGCCATTACGACAGTGCAGAGTACAAAATGTACCCAACCAGGGTCTCCACAGCGCTTAACCCTGTGACACCCGGACCGACCTGGCATTTTCCCCCTGAAAAAGCCCAAGTCCCTCAGGGTACCAGAACAGCAGATTTGCATCCCCGGCGGACAACGGGTTTAACTGATCCGGACCAGCGTGACCAGAACCAGTCCCGTGCCCTAATCACGCCGACATGCCTACTCCAGGAGAAGGGGCAGATATGCGTGTTGATCTTAAACATGAAAAGAAGGCGCCACCCAGACGTTCGGTGCGAACCGCGCCCGGTGGCCCACCCCAGGGCGTGAGACCCCTCTACAGACCCCTCTGTGGGGCGGCGTGGCTCAGGGGTAGAGCGGGTCGTCCAATGATCGAAGGGTTGGTGGTTCGAATCCCGCTCAAGCCCATGTCCATCCCATCGCCGTTGTGTCCTTGGGCAAGACACTTAACCTACTTGCCTCGTATGAATGTGTATGCATGTGAATGAATGTTGGTGGTGGTCGGAGGGGCCGTAGGCGATGATTATTCGCCACGCTTCCGTGAGTCTGCCTCAGGGCAGCTCTGGCTGCAATTGTAGCTTACCACCACCGGTATGACTGTGTATGAACGAATAATGGACTCTGTGAAGCGCTCTGGGTGTCATGAAGAGCGCTATATAAATCCAAGTCATTATTATCATTATTATTACATATGTTCAGATCCATTCCGTCATCATCCCCCAGATATGAACGAGAATCCATCGACAACCAAAACAGGTCGTCGGAAGAGGAAAAACCTCCATCCCAGTTGCTTTATAAAAACGCCGTTTTAACCTCAAGCAACCACGCCAGTCAGTCGCCTGATTACAGAACACCCCGAGCTAGCACTATACGTGCGTCGGGACACAACCACATCAATGAACAGGCTATTTAGACCTGTCATTGAATCCCCAAGGCGCCCAGGGGAACGACAAGAGGGGTGTGATGCTCCCTAACTCCAACTCTTCTCAATAGAAAAGAAGGAAGCACCAACAGTATGTATCCCAGTCTACACAGCCGGGGGTAAAACTTTTTCAAATTTTTACATCCCACCACCCTCCCATAGGGAGGAGACGGAAATCCCCAGAGAGACTTCCCACGCGAGCTGTACAGATTGAAAATAATATATTGCCCCTTGAGCCATGTAAAAGTTTGGTTTTAGGGCTCTCCGGGGAGGAGGCACTGAACCCATATACACTCAATAATCGAATTGAATCGAATACACACACAATAGAGTAGGACTCCTTCTTGAGGTTCCACTCACCTTGACAATCTGAGGAGGAGGCTCTGTACTCTGAGGAGGCTCCCTCACATGGAAGGAGAGTCCCAACTCACAGAAGGCCCGAATCTTCGTGAGGAGGAGCCCTGACCACCCCCCGAAACAGATCCATCATATGGACCTGAACAGCACACGGAAGTCCTACCAACAGAGACGCGCACAGTGACGTACTCTATGGCGGGGGAATTTCTGCGGTGCACACGCCCAATATTCCAGGGCGTGGGACCAGGAAACTCCCCCCCCCCCCCCCCCCCCCCGTAACGTGCCGAACCGCAACGTGACAGGAACCTTGAAGGACAGGTGGGTTTACCCCTGACCAACAGAAAAAAGGGGGAGGAAAGGTTACCAGTTCACCCCTTTACGACCCCACACCCATGATACGATGTAATGACAAAAGGAGTATGACGCAGTCATAGTCAGCTCCATGAAGTGTCTAACAGCTTCACACAGCGCATGTGCTAACCTGCTATCTGATTTTTACTAAGGAAAAAACACAGAATAGAGAGGACCCTCCAAGAGCCCCGGTACCAGACTTACACATGTGCTTCTGTGGCCAGCCCAACCCAGTTGTAGGTCACACGACACACACAACCCATTATCACCTACAAAAAATGGCAAAAACACTCTACAGAGGAACGCCGTTTTTCATAATGAGAGAATACACAATTCTCGATTAGTATCGGCCACAGGCCTTGCTAAGCACACACGAAAAAGTTACCAAACAATCTTTTCTTTAGGAAAATAAAGTTTCTCAAGCGGTTAGCACAACCCCACCAACTAAGCCAAGGGTTACATCGTATCCCTACCACACAGTGACACAATATAGTGTAACAACATGTCTGAAAGGAGGATGAAGAAGTCCCCAGGGAACCGGGGGGAAACACAACCCTCCTACTTTACCCTTAATACGGCCAGTTAAACAGGTAAACCTGTTAATATGTGAATGTGGTAGATTTCCGTCAAAAAGCAAACTGTGTATATGTACAACAAAGCAGAATGGCAAAAACACCAACAGGTAAAATACATTCACTATTTTCCCTTGCTCCTCTACCTCTATAAACAAAAGAAACGAGACACATCGCTGATTTGATAACGCAGCTGCTTGGCTCAAGACTTCCTAAAAGGGGTGTTGAAGCAGGCAGATGCTGATTGAGTGAGAGATAGTGTCTCGTTTGATCTTCCTGGGAAAGTCAATAAACATGGGTGATTTTACAACCCAGGGCCCTAGGCAAATGGTCCAAACAAATTGAATACAAAGAAACTGCCTTGAGAGACGCCAGATTGTCTCTGCTAAAACAAAGCAGCAGTTGATCAAAGAAAAGACCATTTGAAGCCACTCCGTGACCTAAATTAGTTCAAAACGTCACGGTAGTGAGTTAGCCAATGAGAGCTGAGAATAAGTGTTCTCCAATAGAAACGCTTGAGGCGAGTTTTGGAAACGCCCGCTTGCCGTAAAATTAGAGGCGGAGCCTAAATTGGAGATAACCAAAACTCCTCGCCAGGAGAGACACAAAAAAAACAACCCACAAACCCAGGAAGCAACAAACACACCCTTTTTCTCCACTAGATATTGAGGACCCTGCAGCAGAGAGACGGACGCAGCAAAAACATCTTTGAAGAACGAACAACGAGCAGCTACAAGCTTTTTAGATATTGAACGGTTAGACTGAATTCTACTGACCTTCGGCATAGCGACTGCTCCCGGTAGAATTCATTGCACCATTCTTTCAAATATTTGATTTGTAATCTGATTGAAATCCTTTTTTCATTAAAAAACTGATCCTTTTTCAAACTGCTCCGACTTCGCTTCATTTCAACGGCCGCGCCGTGTGCTCTCTCAGGGTAAGCAGAAACCAGATTAAACATTGGTTATCTGCATTTGGAAAGAGTAGTTCTTCTAAGAAGCTTTGTAAGGTTTAAATCACAACGCAGAGTAGGAGTTAAAGCTAGGAAGTTACTACATTTGGTGCCGGACTTTAGAATCAGAGCGCTCGTTTTGTCACCACAACAAAAGATTTTTTTTTTTTTTTTTTTTTTCTTCACGCCGGTCGACGAGGAGAACAACTGATCGATCGATCGTCTTCAAGTGACTGGAGAAGTTACTAAGAGGTGAGTGTGATGATGTATTTGGGTCCTCTATTCGAACCATGGAGGGGGTTGCTAGGAATTTAACCTCATGTAAGCATGAAGTAGAAAAGGAGGTCGACACCGCCGGACTGGTTCGCGAGATAGGTTATGGGCGTCGTATCGCGACAGGCTAAGGTTCTCCAGGCCAGGGGACCACAATAGCCCTGTGTGCGGGCGATAGGTGCGCTGCCCAAGAGATTACCGGATCCCTAGTAGGTGATGCTTGGGTTAGGGGGCGCGGTTATTAAGGAATGATTTGTATGTTCTGGCTGGTAAGCGCAGCTCTGTAAATGGGGTGCGTTGTATGTTCTAAAGTAGAATTTAAGCACGGGGAATATGGGAAGAGAAAACGGAGTGCTGTTACCATTCAGGACATACAATTTGAGCGGGTGAGTATAGTGGGACCTTC
>NW_028169482.1:32500-57500 GCF_963971535.1 Notolepis coatsorum | reverse complement strand
TTTTCCCTCTGGCCTGGTCCTCTCTTGGCCGGTTGGCGATTTCGTTGCGGCCTTTTTTCTTGTCCTGGTATTGTGTTTAGGTTGGGGTCCTCATGTCAGTGGACTGTGGTATGTCTGGTTATAAAGTTGTGTTGTTGTTTGTGGGGATTGCAGGACATATTAGGATACGCGCCGGTGACAGAGGGAAGAAGAAGAGGAAGGAACAGACAAACATGGTTCCTGGTTTGAGTGACAGTAGTAGGCGGGTGCTTCGGGGGTGTGCCGTGGCAATGATTTGGTTGTGTGTGTTGATCGGTACTATAATGTATGATCCATATCTGCGACCTGAACAGCCAGAGGTGGTGATAGTGGGTAGGAGGACGCAGCCAGACCGTCGCGGTAATCTGTTTTTGGGGATGGCGAGGACTGTGGCTAAGGCAGCGAATAGGTCGGATTGTTATGTGTGTGGCTTGGCCCCGCTGGCGGCCGACGCAGGTCTTCCTTTGATTGCGCACCCCTTAACGAAGTGTCATGCCAACGTGTTGAGGGACGTGCCTCTCTCCGGCCCATGCGACGGGGTGGGTCATGATAAGATGTTGAGGTATTTGGGCCGGGGGTTGGGGTCGAATAGGCGATAGGTTTTGGGGGTCTGAAGGACACTAGCCCCATTCCGGTGGCATTTAGGCGGCTGGGTTTGAGATGTGCGTGGAGGGGAAGTCTGGTGGTAAGGACGTGGGATATTTGGACGGCTGCCTGGGTGAGAGTGAGTATGGGGTAAGGATTCGGAGGCGCCGGCCCCTAGGGGGGGCGTTTTGGATTTGTGGTGAGTATGCGTACGCGGCGTTGCCTATTAAGTGGAGGGGTAGGTGTGCGTTGGGGTATTTGGTGCCAGCTATGAGGGTGTCAGATGTTTTGCCGACGATTCCCAAGTCAAGGAGGAGGAGGATGATGGATGCGGACCATTTTTTCAGGGTGGCGTTTCCCTGGTGGGGACGTATGCAAACATGGGTGAACTGACCATCTAGCTCGCGTGTTTGAGGATATGACGGGCTACGACCGCGAGAGGTATGGCCCTGGAGGCTCAAGAGTTACGGTCCTTAAGACTGATGGAGCTGCAGTCAAGGACGGGTTTGGACTTCCTGTTGGCGAGTTCAGGAGGCACGTGTGCATTGATTGGTCAGGAATGCTGCACATTTATCCCCGAAAATGACATAGGCGGCATACAGGAGGTTATAGAGCATTTGAAGAATATTACTAGGGAGATGCAGCCCATGCGGGAGGACTCGTGGGAGGGCTGGGGTCAAAGTGGTTGGTTATATAGGATGGACAATTGCTAAGTATTGCTGTGTGCTGTGGTGATGTTTGCGGTTATAGTAGTTTGTGTGAATGTTATCAGGGTGTGTGTGACGTACGTGTTCAGGACTCTCGGCGCGGCTGGTTCTGCGTCTGGGGACCCACACCGCTCGGTTGCACCTGCGTATGCGATGATGGTGATAAAGGATGGCGCGGAGGGTGGCAGGGTAGGTGTGGGCGTTCCGATAAAGCCGTGGTGCCCGGCGTCCGCGCTGGCGACTATTCTCTGATCTGGGTGGTGGACATTCAGGGTTGGGGAGTGGGAGGGCCGGGGCGTGCGTGTGGGTGTGAGGCGGGGGACGTTCCTGGGCGGCCGTGCGTTGCAGTTGACGGGATAGGGTTGTGTGTACAATTGTGTTTTTTTTCCCCCATAGTAGGTACGTTTGGAGTGACTGTATGATGTGGGGCGGTGTGCCCGGGGTTCGGTGTTGGGTCTGGTCGGCTATGCATGGCCGTCCGGCAGGGCACTGGACTCTGGGGATACTGGCCTGAAGGACGGGAGAGGTTGCCGGGATGCTGACTGCTGTGTACCTGTGGTGAGGTGGGTTTAGGCCACTGTGGAGGGGCTGTCAAGGTCTCTTCAGTAAACAGGGTCGACACCTCACGGCGTGCGTGGCGCGGCGTCTGTGGCATTCTTTAGATTACCTCTGGGGGACACGTGTCTGGGTGACAGGTGTCCCCTGGGGGGTGTGGTACTGAATAATGAAAAAGAATGTGAAAAAATGAATGCAACTATATTAATCACGATGTTTTTGTTTTCCGAGGGGTATCAGAATTGGAGCAGAATCAAGCGGAAGTAAAGGAGAGCGGAAATTCGAAACATAGGAACCCAGTGTGTTGACAGAGATCGAACGAGAAGAAAAACAGGGAGTAGAAACGGGTGGTATCACACACATGTATCAATTACAATTGTCTCATGTTTAAGAGTGTATGAGGAAAGTAAAAAAGATACTCGTACAGTGAATGAAAGGAACCTCTCAGGAATTTGATTAAAAAGACAGAGTAAAGTACAAGTCCGGTTGATAAATTAACAAGAACTGTTGTCATTGTGTGCTCTGATCTCCAGCAGTTCGATTGGACACGCGGAACACCACAAATCAGGTAAGAATAGGAATTTCAACTGAACAAGGGACAGAAGAGAATAGGAAGGGCCCACAGTGCCACTATTGGCTGTCCGAGTAGGAGATAGTCACAAAAGCATAGACACCTACACTTAGATAGGGATTACACAAGCTATTGTTCTGCCTGTTGCCATTGTTACAAGATAAAAAAGACAAGAGAAAAAATGGGGCGAAAACGAGACAATCTAAGCGCATATAAAAAGATAAAAGACACGACCGACGCAGGTAAGTCGACCTTAATTGGGTGGATGGAAGAAAGTCCAGTACAAATTATTGCCAATGAACACGACACGACAAAAGGTAACGAATATTATTTGAACAAAGCAATTTATATATCAAGAAGATGGAATGAAAGATGGAAGCTTTGGCCAGTCGATGGTTCTTTTGATTTGGAGTTAATAGCTCTTATAGGAACACTAATTAAGGCATACACATATCAGGGGAAAGATGAGGAAAGAGCAAAGAAAAGGTTGCAAGAAAATAGCATTTTAAAAGCTTTTGCACGGGAAGCTGAGAGAAGAGAAAGTGAAAAGAAGGCCATTGCAAATGGCAATGATGCAGACAAACCTGTAGAGGGGGTAGTCCAGGTCACCATAACTCCCCTGGCCCCTGAGACAACACCTGTCACCGCCCAAAGTGCAGTGCAGTTAGCCTCACCCACCTCAGCCTCCTATCTTATGGCCCAACAGGAAAGAATTGAGGGAGCTTTAGCACCCCCGCCATATGTCAGTAGGAAGGGGGAGACAATATACCCCATCCTACCTTTATTAGAGATGATAAGCCCTTACCAGTTGACAGATGATCTGGGGAACCAAGAGAAGGGACAAGCAAAGACATCTATTCAGCTGACAGCTAGGCAACCAGATAGGTCAGACTGGAATTGGTCAGACAGAGAGGGTGTGGCCGCCTCACGGCGACCAGACAGGTCAGCCCAGACTGGGTCAGTCAGAGAGTATGCAACCACCCCACGACCAAGGGAAAGGATAGAAGAGCTGACAGAGCGAACAAGAGTGATACAAGCAGCTGAAAGAAAGAATAAGGAAGGCTATGAGGCAATGTTAAAAGAGAAAGAGTGGGAAAGGGTGAAGAAGGCCCACGGTCAGCCTCAGAGAGAGTATGACCACCAGAGAGACTACCAGAGAGAGCCTGTCCACCAGCTGGAGTACCCCCAAAGCCCCCCAGCTCCTACGCCCCGTACTATATATCGAGAGCTCATTCCCCCCCAGCATTTTACCTCCTCCCAACCCCAGGCCCACAAGGGGGTAGCACCTGGCAGTCACAAGATTGGTCTCACAATACCACAGCTTGTGACTATAGATGCAGTAGGTGAGGAGCTGGAGACTATCGACATCATACTTGGGGGGCAGATGACACGGATAAAAGACGATCTGACGGAGATAGAACAGGGGCTCATGGCTTTGGACAAAGATCAAGTGGTCCTAGCTGGACAAAAACCCGACCATGCGGCCATGGAAGCGGAGGGGGAGGAATATCATACGTTCATGAGGACGCGGGCTGGCATTGAGGGAAAGCAAATGGCCCTGCAAGACAAAAGAGGAGAGAAGCAAGAGGCCCTCTTGCAGGTACAAGAGCGTGTAAGGGAGAGAACACAGACAAGATCACAGACGAAAAACAAGCAAGCCCCTATCCGCATGGCTCCTATAATAATAAGAGGACAGGACCTGGAATATCACCCCCTGAAGGTGTCGGACATGACACAGGTGACTGAGAAATTGCCGCCCCTCCAGAATGGGGCCAATCCTTGGATTGCCAAACTGGAGGAGGTGATGGTTGGCACAGAAATGGCAATGGGGGATGTCAAGAAGATATTGACAACCATGATGGGAAAAGACGGCATGGAAAGGATACTGGAGACGGCTCGCCTGCATGGCCATGTGGGGACTGGAGCGCATGATGCGGACCTGTTCACAGCGTACAGGGGAGTAACGTGGGCGGCCCTACGAGAAGCCTATCCAATGAGACTGCACGCAGACCAAATTCCGATTGGTACTTTGGAGACAACAGGGCACCCCAGGCAATACGTACGACAAGCCTATTCCGCGTGGAAGAACACAACTGGTCAGGAGGCGGGACTTGACCCTATGCATGAAGCCCAGTTAAGAACCAAGATTGAAAACGGCCTCCCCCTAGAGGTAAGACAGAAATTGGCCGAGGTGGTGTCATTGTCAAAGATGGCGCTGGAATTATATATAGATCAAATAGAGCATTACGTTGAACTGTATCGGAAAAAAGAGCAAAGAGCAAAGGAGAAGGATACGGAGCAACAACGTAAGATCATGTACCAACAGCCAACCGAGGTAGTAAAGGTAGTGGAATACCTTCAAGCCTTAGTCCAGGCCCCACAACCAAGAGATGGGACAGGCTATGAAGGGGAACCACAGGGACAGAGACGGGCTCAAGTGGGAACACAAGGGGGTTATGCGCCAGACCAACAACAGAGGTCGAGAGGGTGGCAACCACGACCGAAAGGGGGAGGCAGAGGCCGGAATCCGAATGGATTCCCGGTACGGAAGATGGTGTGTTGGACGTGTGGGGAGACTGGTCATATCTCACGGGAGTGTGGACAGGCTTGTCAACCCAGAGAGGGAGACCAGGAAAGAACTTGGCAAGGCCAAGGTCAACCCCGAGTCCAAGACCGGAATGAGAACAATGGCCCGGTAAATCCAGCAAGAGGGCCAGATGAACCACTATGAAGAGGCCCAGAGAGTCCAATGGGGAGGTGTCAGCTGTCAGTGTCGTCTTTAAGGGAGGAGCCTATTGTGTGCGTAACGGTGAATGACAAATCTGTCGAGATGATGGCAGACACTGGCGCGGCCTACACGGTAGTACAACCCCAAGACGCGACGCACCTAACCTTGTCCGGTCGATATGTACGGACAATTGGATTTGAGGGAGTAAACCAGCTGACGGCTGTTACCGAACCTGTGACTCTGAGATATCAAGGCAGGGAAGCGACTCTCCCTGTGCTGGTCTCGGAGAGCACACCTATTAACTTACTCGGCCGAGATGGGCTGGGGTTACTGGGGATGGACATTAAATGTACTGCGGAGGGTTGCGTGATAGCCGAACGAGAAGACCAGTACTATCAGATGGTACAACGAATTGACAGTCAACCACCAGAGATCTATTGTCTAGGGGGATTGGACCAAGAGCTACTTGGCCCCGCCTTACAATGGGAGAAATTTATCACTGCCAATATGCCTGAAGCAAGGGATCCAAAGACCCCCTATCACTGCACTCTGCAGTATCATAGAGATGCAAACTCGTCACAGACTAAGGAGTGGCTGAGGGTGCAACCTGACAAAGTACAGCTGAATGCTACCAATATCATATTGGGGCCACAGGGAGCAGCGTTACGTATTGCACGGAGCGACTATCTGCGTAAAGAGCACGGCATTATGGATAGTGTTCCCCATGTGACTTTGAAGGTAATCAGCTCATGTGATCAACAACACATAGGCGAAATGATGAAAAAAGCTGAAGGGATAGAATTTTAACAGATGAAAGAAAACAAACGGATCTGGATGAGCCCTGATAAAAGGTTTATTAAGATCATGGTTCAAGGCACAGGGATGGGTCGTCCCCAAACTGTGCAATTATCCCAAGAGACACTGGGAGAACTCCCTAATGCATCAAGCCTCCAAGAGGACATGATGGAGGTGGTGCCTGAGACGCTGTGGGCAAAAAACAGCACTGACATTGGACTAATCAAGTCCGCTCAACTTGTGAAGGTGGAGCTTAGACCTGGGGCCACCCTGCCTTGGAAGAAACAGTATCCATTGAAGGAGAAAGCAGTGGCTGGAATCGAGCCACAAATTAAAGGACTTTTAGCTGCAGGAGTCTTACGGAAAACAACTGATCCCCGGAGCAACACGCCGTTGCTACCCGTGGAGAAGCCTGATACCTCTTACCGGCTGGTGCATGATCTAAGAGCTATCAACGAGGTGTTACTTGACTATCCGTCCGATGTCCCCGACCCCCATGTGCTATTGACATTTATCCCGTCGAAAGCTGAGTACTATACAGTTATAGATTTGTGTAGTGCATATTTTAGTGTGCCCTTGAGCGAGGAGTGCCAGCATTTTTTTGGGTTTACTTATAAGGATGAATATTATGAGTATACTAGGATCCCGCAGGGACTAAAGCATTCGCCACACATATTCAACAAAATCCTAAGGGAGGATTTAGAGGGGTTGGATAAAGTCATGACCTCTAGGGTCATTCAGTACATGGATGATCTGATACTGTGCGCGGACGATCAGGAAACATGTCATCGCGATTCCGTGAAACTGTTGCAACTGTTGGCGGAAAACGGCCATAAAGTGTCGTTGAAAAAGTTGCAATATTGTAAACCTAAAGTGATCTATTTAGGACAAACAATTTCACAGGGCCATCGGGCTATTTCAGAAGAACATTTGGTGGCCATAAGGACGGCACCCAAGCCTGTGACGGTACGACAGCTAATGGGATTTCTGGGTATAATGGGGTACAGCTCTCCGTGGGTCGAGAACTATACGGAAATAGTGAAACCATTGAGAGAGATGCTGAAAGAAACGGGCGTTGATAAACTGAGCAGTAAAGTGGTATGGACCGAAGAGGGCTCACGGGCATTCGAAACAATCAAGTCCCGACTGTTAGAGGCGCCGGCCTTGGCGTTGCCTAACTATACCAAGAAATTCATACTATACGTCTCTTCTTCACCAGATCAGAAGCAGGCGTGTGCGGTGTTGGCCCAGAACACAGGGGTGGGGGCGCGACCGCAGCCGATGGCGTACTACTCAATTGCCTACTCGGAAGTAGAGATGGGGATGGCTCCATGCTACCGAGAAATGGCTGGAGTGTATACGATGTACGAAAAAGCCACAAGTATTATGATGGGATATCCAGTGGATATCATGGTGAGGCATGACTTAAAGAGTCTGTTGGAGTCCGGTAAATATGCACTAACGATGCCTCGCATTAAACACTACTACAGACTTTTGGAACAGGAAGACGTGACGCTGGTCAGGTGTTCCATAACGAACCCGGCAGCTGACATCCCTACGCCTGAGGATGGAGAACCCCACGACTGTTTAGTCGAAGTCGAGAGGTACTCTAAACTCAGAGCAGACTTGCAGGCATTTCCATTTGACAGTCCAGATCTGGAGTTATGGACTGACGGCTCTTGTTATCGTGTTGGCGAGGGACTAAAAGCAGGTTACTCCGTGGTAAGGTCACAGGGCGAAGGATTTGTGGTAGAAAAAGCCGAAGCATTATCACAACCTTGTTCGGCCCAATTAGCAGAGTTGGTCGCACTGACGGAAGCATGTAACATGGCAGAGGGCAGAACTGTGAATATTCATACCGATAGCAGTTATGCTCACGGTACCGCATTTTTACATGGAACAGTGTGGAAAGGGCGGGGTTTTAAGAAAGCTGACGGAAGCGCCATAAAACATTGTAGTCAGATTAAACGATTGTTAGAAGCAATTATGAAACCAAAGCGGATTGCGATAATCAAGTGTGCTGCCCACCAGTCTGACGAGTCAAAGATATCTCGAGGAAACAGAAGAGCAGACGAAGCTGCCAAGGAAGTGACAGGTGCTGACAGAGCAGGCAAGGTATTGGTTATCACACACGGAGTTGAGTTAGAGGACAAGATAACCTACAAAGATGTTTTGACTTTCCAGGAGGAGGCTAGTCAGGTAGAACGGAACCTCTGGATAACCAGGGGAGCTTGTCAGGATGATTCAGGTTTGTGGCGCGACGCCGGTGGATTTGTGGTGGCTCCTGCTGGCCTGGTCGGACTGCTGATCCACACGGCGCACGACTTTTGCCATGCGCATAAAGGAGAGGTAAGGAGAAAAATCAGAGAATATGGCTTTTGGGCGCCAGATTTGATCAGTCAAATTGATCATGTGTTACAGAGGTGTGTAATATGTTTGAAAAACAATATACGTAAGGGGATTAGTGTGTCACCAGGACATATCCCCACGCCCAATGGCCCAATGCGAGACCTTGTAATTGATTACATTGACATGATTAAGCCCATTAATCAGAAGAGATATATTCTTGTCGTTGTCTGTCGTTTTTCAAGGTGGGTGGAGGCGTGCGCCACCCGGCACAAGGATGCAGCATCAGTGGCCAAGTTCTTGTGCCAAGAGGTATGTCCGAGATTTGGGCTAATGGACAGAATTTCGAGCGACAATGGGAAAGAATTCGTCGACAAAACTGTACGTTTAATACTCCAACATTTAGGCATAAAACAGCGATTGGGGGCCGTTTATCATCCGCAGAGCCAGGGGTTGGTGGAACGCATGAACGGGACACTAAAAAACAAATTGGTAAAGATCTGTCAACACACAGGCTTGAATTGGCTAAACGCTCTCCCTTTAGCTTTGATGGCTTGTCGTTCGAGCGAAATTCGCGGTCTGCGTCTGACACCGCACGAAATGATGTTAGGTCGCTGCATGGTAGTACCAGGTTTGCGCGCGACAGGCAAAGGTCCGAGTTTGGACATCCTGGACAACGACATGCGTGAGTACGTAAAATACATGTCAAAGATACACAAAAGTATTCTGGTTCATGTCTCCAGTAGACAGGAGCATGAAACCGGGGAGGAGGTGAATAGGCAGACTACACCTCAAATCATACCAGGCGACTACGTTTATGTAAAAGTATTTAGACGCAAGTGGTTTGGCGCGAGACGAGAAGGGCCATACAAAGTCGTTCGAGCCACCGAGAGGGCTTTACAAATTCAAGGATCGCCTATGTGGTTTCACGTTACTCATTGTGTAAAAGCAATCAATACGGACCAAGAATGGGAACCTGAACCACAAGACCTTGACGGTAAAACCGGGGCGTCGCAACCGTTACACGAAGGCGAAGTGAAGGCGGCGCTAACCCCAAACGATGGGGAAGACCCGGATGATTATGGCGAGCCAGACCGAGGGGGCCACGGTTGGCCACCAGTAGAAGATGAAGGTTTTTTACAGGAACCAGACAGAGGAGAAGATTATGAATTGGAACATAATAATTTCTCCTCTGTGGACTTGGAGAAGGTACCAGAAGAACCGGAGGAACCAGTGCTTAGCACAAGCCCGGAACAAGATACTCGACCAAAACGAGTCATCCAGAAGCCTAAACGGTATACATAGGCGAAAGAAGGGATAGTGTAACTGATAGGCCTTGGAGAGGGCATGTACATATTAATTTTTCATTTTTCATTAGCTGAGCTCTCTCCTTTTTTAGAAATGTTTAGATAGTAAATGCAATGTAAGGTCTTTTCTTTCAGAGTGAATTGCACAAAACAGACACATTTGGTTAAAAAACACATAAGTATAGTCTAAACCTGGTAATTGGTACGATCATCTTTTTGTATAAAGGGACGGACCTAGACTGAAGTGAAATTGATATAACTGATACATTGTGTATAACCGGCAAATAAGTGGCAATTGTTAAACGGTGTGAGTGAATAGAGAACTGTGTAAACAAAAATGGATTCATAGTCGGTCAGTGGAGGAGGGAGCTAATGTGGGTGTTGAAAGCAATTGATACTAACAAATATGGAAAATGAGTCAGAAGGATTCTGGAAAGGTTTGGCTCTGAGGAAAGTAGGCTAAACAGTAAGGTTAAGGTAATTGTAAACAGTTTGTTTGAGAAAATACTAACAAGTATATTGGGGATCATTAATCCCCAAACCGGGGAACTGTGGTAGATTTCCGTCAAAAAGCAAACTGTGTATATGTACAACAAAGCAGAATGGCAAAAACACCAACAGGTAAAATACATTCACTATTTTCCCTTGCTCCTCTACCTCTATAAACAAAAGAAACGAGACACATCGCTGATTTGATAACGCAGCTGCTTGGCTCAAGACTTCCTAAAAGGGGTGTTGAAGCAGGCAGATGCTGATTGAGTGAGAGATAGTGTCTCGTTTGATCTTCCTGGGAAAGTCAATAAACATGGGTGATTTTACAACCCAGGGCCCTAGGCAAATGGTCCAAACAAATTGAATACAAAGAAACTGCCTTGAGAGACGCCAGATTGTCTCTGCTAAAACAAAGCAGCAGTTGATCAAAGAAAATACCATTTGAAGCCACTCCGTGACCTAAATTAGTTCAAAACGTCACGGTAGTGAGTTAGCCAATGAGAGCTGAGAATAAGTGTTCTCCAATAGAAACGCTCGAGGCGAGTTTTGGAAACGCCCGCTTGCCGTAAAATTAGAGGCGGAGCCTAAATTGGAGATAACCAAAACTCCTCGCCAGGAGAGACACAAAAAAAACAACCCACAGACCCAGGAAGCAACAAACACACCCTTTTTCTCCACTAGATATTGAGGACCCTGCAGCAGAGAGACGGACGCAGCAAAAACATCTTTGAAGAACGAACAACGAGCAGCTACAAGCTTTTTAGATATTGAACGGTTAGACTGAATTCTACTGACCTTCGGCATAGCGACTGCTCCCGGTAGAATTCATTGCACCATTCTTTCAAATATTTGATTTGTAATCTG
Source organism: Notolepis coatsorum (assembly GCF_963971535.1). NCBI lineage: Eukaryota > Metazoa > Chordata > Actinopteri > Aulopiformes > Paralepididae > Notolepis > Notolepis coatsorum. The sequence goes on along the minus strand of NW_028169482.1, from coordinate 46,532 downwards.
ATTGAAATCCTTTTTTCATTAAAAAACTGATCCTTTTTCAAACTGCTCCGACTTCGCTTCATTTCAACGGCCGCGCCGTGTGCTCTCTCAGGGTAAGCAGAAACCAGATTAAACATTGGTTATCTGCATTTGGAAAGAGTAGTTCTTCTAAGAAGCTTTGTAAGGTTTAAATCACAACGCAGAGTAGGAGTTAAAGCTAGGAAGTTACTACATGAACACACTGTTCATTGTCATTACAGGCTGAGAAAAGAATCATTCTTTACTCATATGTCACTAAGCATAGCTTTATAGGTTAGTTTAACCCCCTTAGTTGTGAGTACATGATACATGAACACACAATGTGTCTCAACACAACAAACCAGATCATTTTCACATCTGTAACAATAACCCGATTTGCATGGAGACCAGTGACAAGACAATTCACACATAACTCGCGTTGTATCCTAAATGTAGTGCAGCAACACCCGTTTTGGAAAACATCATTATTTACAAAACATTTAGAAGGGAAAGCAAGAAGAAGTGTTCAAGGTCTGGTCAGAACCTTGCTTACCGGGAGCGCAGATCCACCGAATTGCAGTCTCTAACATGGCACCGAAGTAAACACAGCCTCCTGTGTTTGACGACACGGGCAGCTCGCTGCTCCAACCCGCCGCTACGGTGCTCCTTGTTGACGCAGTCCTCGCTGGCCTGGCTCCGGGCAGGTTCGACGGACATCCTCTGTCAAAGATGACGTCGTAGTCAAGAGTGTTTAAAACATGTTATAGTCACAGCACGTTCAACAGTGTAGCATTAAGCCAACGGCCGCTCTCGGCCGATAGCAGCAAGCTAACGTTACCTAGCCTAGCACAACAGGCTTGGTAAACACAGCGAGCTAGCGCCGCAGCTAACAGCTGACTGGCTAACACAGTAGGCCACAACTAGCACGCAAGCTAATTAGCTACCACCGGAACTTGTACACAACGATACAACAAGTCACACTCAGACAGGCTGTCGTTCTGAAACCCTCCTCACCTTTTAAGAGAGAAGAGAAACGAGATGTTAACACAGTTTTACAACAGTGAGTTTACCAACATCCGGCGGCGCCAGCACAAATCCCATCTGGGCTGTAGCTGACTTGAACATGGATTTTCCGATAATGAACATCCATGCTCACATTTCCTCGTTTAGGGTAAACTCTCATTTGCATATGAGAGACGGGGCCTATACGGTGACAGAGAAGTACCCACGCATCCAGAGATCCTGGGATCACCAGTTACTGGTCGTGGCCCACTAGTTGCTATAATGGGCTTCAGACCAAGGTCCTCCGCTGTTGCCTAAGAGGCTGAACAAAGGACCCTAATCTGGGGCCGGTGTTCGTAAACATTGTCAGCTAGCCCCCATAGCACTAACAGACAAGTGGAGCTCGCAAGCAAAACATTACTCACAAACCTGGAACCCACCGCTTCTCACAACAGCGGCGCGTCCTACAGTCCAGCTGTGTCCTGAAAGGTTTTACCGCAACCAGCCACAGCAAGGAACTGCAGGTGGGAGGCATGCAGCGGCGTGCTCCCAATACGAAAACCGGTGGAGGTTTTTAGAATGATCACCATCTTCCAGACACTCCAGTGACGAAGACAATATCGCCGTATTTTCTCGAAATAGTGAGAGAGAAAATAAAGATATGATGTCAACGTATCTCTTGTTTTCCAACTCTTCTCCTACCATCACATCACGTCAAGTGGGGATCTACCGAGGCACTTCCTTGTGGTGAAAGCGAAAAAGGAGGAGAGCAGGTGACCACACACCTGATTATGAAGGTAAGCTAACGAGGGGTGTGGTCAGATGAATACTGGGATAAAGGTACATTGTGGAATTTTATTCAGTGCGCGTGCACATATGCGAGGATAGTGCATGAGTGACGCAGAGCGGATCCACTACGATACAGAACCCTTTCACTGCCACACTACAGAAGGTTAACCCTTTCACTACTGAAGTATATTCTGTGAGCAGAGCGCTGGTTGCCAAGGAAGAATTCAACTGGAGATTGGTTTCAGAGACAATGGCTCAATTGATAGAGGTTGTTTTATTCAGCAAAGCAAAGCAGGTCTCACAGCACAGCAGACGATAGTTCCCTCCATGACAACAGTCTCAGCCAAACTGTGTGTCTTACTGTTCAATATGAGTGGTTGTGTGTGTGTGTGTGTGTGTGTGTATGTGTGTGTGTGTGTGTGTGTGTGTGTGTGTGTGTGTGTGTGTGTGTGTGTGTGTGTGTGTGTGTGTGTGTGTGTGTGTGTGTGTGTGTGTGTGTGTGTGTGTGTGTGTGTGTGTGTGTGTGTCCTGCTCTCAGCTAAATTAGGCTGTCCATCCGTGCCTAATCTCAGCACGTTTTTTTCTCCACAGGAGATTTGGACATCTTCAAAAACAAGACCAGTCCGAGTCATCAGTGCTCAAGTCCATGTAGCGTCACGAGTCCTGAAACTCAGTCCAGGACCCGTGACTCGAGTACTACAACACTGTCTCCTGCTAACCAATGGCTGACTATACCTTTGTACAGTAAACCCGCAGTTCTCTCTCTCTCTCTCTCTCTCTCTCTCTCTCTCTCTCTCTCTCTCTCTCTCTCTCTCTCTCTCTCTCTCTCCTCTCAATCTCTCTTTCTCTCTCTTTCTCTCTCTCTCTCTCTCTCTCTCTCTCTCTCTCTCTCTCTCTCTCTCTCTCTCTCTCTCTCTCTCTCTCTCTCTCTCTCTCTCTCAATCTCTCTTTCTCTCTCTTTCTCTCTCTTTCTCTCTCTCTCTCTCTCTCTCTCTCTCTCTCTCTCTCTCTCTCTCTCTCTCTCTCTCTCTCTCTCTCTCTCTCTCTCTCTCTCTCTCTCTCTCTCTCTCTCTCTCTCTCTCATTCATTTACGTTTTTACGTGTCTATTCATTCTGTTTAAACCAATGGTTTTTTTCTTCACAGTTGCAGATAAAGATTAGGCTACACTAATATTATAGTATTATACTATTATAGTATATGACTCGTCATAAAATTTTATAAAATGTATCATAAATTATGTAGCCTATCTGCATCCGCTTGGCGCTCTGCGCTCCATCAAGACGTCACCATCACTTTCGTACCAACCGTGCCCTTATTGGATTATTTATGTTGACAAAACTGACGAGTTATATTCATTAACTAATTCAGTGCTAGCTATTAGTCGTGGCCTTGAAGCTAACGTGCCAGGTTTCCATTGATATTGATATTTTCACTGTGCGTCACTATGTTTGGAGAGCTATATCTATATTCTATATTCTAGCTATGGGGACAATACTATGGTCATTTGACAGTGACTTTCCTCCGTCCAAGATGCAAAAAAAGAGATAATGTTTTCATGCATACGTTCGCGCGCTATCCCGTGGTGAATATAAGTATAATTTCAGAGTGATCCGGGATAATTCCCGAAAGGCTGAGTTATAGGGCGCTACGTGAATTCTACTATAAGCGTTGGCGTTTCTTGCCTGGACACGCTACTATTTCCAAATCAAATGTATATAATAGGTATTATGTTTCATCATGAATGCATGAAAGGGGGGGGGTCGTTTCTGATGCTTTGATTGCCAGTAACGGCATTAGTTTTGAACACTAAAAACACTGATCAGCTGGATCGGTGTTACATCCCAATGTATGTGCTTCCCCAGTGTGTGTCTTGTTCTCCATTTTGTTTCCTCCCTCCAGCCGGAACCCATCCTCCACCATTGGTCCCTGCTATGCCTGCCCCTCCATTGGTGGACTACATAGCAGCACAGCACTGATTGGTGGATGGGTTTCAAGACTCCAAGACCCAATCAGAAACCATCACCCACCACCCAATCATGCGTCCAAGATGCAAAAAAGAGATACTTTTTTCATGCATACGTTTGCGCGGCGTGATTTCTTTCCGTAGCCTATGTGTGCGAAGACGCTCTCTGATTGGCTAGCCGCGTACAGCGAAGACCCTCTCTGATTGGTTTAGCTCCGAAGGGTCTCTTCCGCCTTGTGCATATATATTCTCTGCTTCAAAGTGGTTATGCTTTGGCCCTCTTTCGAAGTGGGTTATGCTTAGAGTTAGGGTTAGGGTTAAGGTTAGGGTTAGGGTTAAGGTTAGGGTTAGGGTTAGGGTTAGTTACTGTAGAAACACTGACTCTGTGCTGCTGTGACGACACTAGTTACTGTAGAGACACTGACTCTGTGCTGTGAGGAGACACTAGTTACTGTAGAGACACTGACTCTGTGCTGTGAGACACTAGTTACTGTAGAGACACTGACTCTGTGCTGCTGTGAGACACTAGTTACTGTAGAGACACTGACTCTGTGCTGTGAGGACACTAGTTACTGTAGAGACACTGACTCTGTGCTGTGAGACACTAGTTACTGTAGAGACACTGACTCTGTGCTGCTGTGAGGAGACACTAGTTACTGTAGAGACACTGACTCTGTGCTGTGAGGACACTAGTTACTGTAGAGACACTTTTGTGTTCTTTTTTGCCTTTTTTTTATGCGTTTTCGTTTTAGTTCGTTAATTTTTTTGCGTTTTCGTTTTAGTTAGTTATTTTTTTTGCGTTTTTGTTTTAGTTCGTTCTTATTTTTTCGTTCGTTTTTTTGCGTTTTCGTTTTAGTTAGTTCGTTTTTTTGCATTTTTGTTTTAGTTCGTTCGTTTTTGTTTTAGTTCGTTCGTTTTTTTGCGTTTTTGTTTTAGTTCGTTCGTTTTTTTGCGTAATTTTTTTTGCGTTTTCGTTTTAGTTAGTTCATTTTTTTGCGTTTTCGTTTTAGTTAGTTATTTTTTTTGCGTTTTTGTTTTAGTTCGTTCTTATTTTTTCGTTCGTTTTTTTGCGTTTTCGTTTTAGTTAGTTCGTTTTTTTGCATTTTTGTTTTAGTTCGTTCGTTTTTTTGCGTTTTTGTTTTAGTTCGTTCGTTTTTTTTGCGTTTTTCTTTTTGCGTTTTCGTTTTAGTTAGTTCGTTTTTTTAGCGTTTTTGTTTTAGTTCGTTCGTTTTTTTGCGTTCGTTTTTTTGCGTTATTTTTTTTGCGTTTTCGTTTTAGTTAGTTCTTTTTTTTGCGTTATTTTTTTTCGTTCGTTTTGTGTTCTTTTTTTGCGTTCGTTTTCGTTCGTTAATTTTTTTGCGGTCGTTTTTTTGCGTTTTCGTTTTAGTTAGTTCGTTTTTTTGCGTTTTTGTTTTAGTTCGTTGTTCTTCTGCGTTATTTTTTTAGTTCGTTGTTCTTCTGCGTTATTTTTTTGCGTTTTCGTTTTAGTTAGTTCATTTTTTTGCGTTCTTTTTTTTCGTTCGTTTTTTTTTGTTCTTTTTTTGCATTCTTTTTTTGCGTTCGTTTTCGTTTTAGTTCGTTAATTTTTTGCATTCGTTTTTTTGTGTTTTCGTTTTAGTTAGTTCGTTTTTTTGCGTTTTTGTTTTAGTTCGTTAGTTTTTTTGTATTCGTTTTTTTGCGTTTTAGTTTTAGTTAGTTCATTTTTTTGCGTTCTTTTTTGTTTTAGTTCGTTAATTTTTTTGTCTCCTTCCCTGAGACCTAAAGGAGAGAGAGACACTAGTTACTGTAGAGACACTGACTCTGTGCTGCTGTGAGACACTAGTTACTGTAGAGACACTGACTCCGTGCTGCTGTGAGACACTAGTTACTGTAGAGACACTGACTCTGTGCTGCTGTGAGGAGACACTAGTTACTGTAGAGACACTGACTCTGTGCTGCTGTGAGGAGACACTAGTTACTGTAGAGACACTGACTCTGTGCTGCTGTGAGACACTAGTTACTGTAGAGACACTGACTCTGTGCTGCTGTGAGACACTAGTTACTGTAGAGACACTGACTCTGTGCTGCTGTGAGACACTAGTTACTGTAGAGACACTGACTCTGTGCTGCTGTGACGACACTAGTTACTGTAGAGACACTGACTCTGTCCTGCTGTGAGGAGACACTAGTTACTGTAGAGACACTGACTCTGTGCTGCTGTGAGACACTAGTTACTGTAGAGACACTGACTCTGTGCTGTGAGGAGACACTAGTTACTGTAGAGACACTGACTCTGTGCTGCTGTGAGACACTAGTTACTGTAGAGACACTGACTCTGTGCTGCTGTGAGACACTAGTTACTGTAGAGACACTGACTCTGTGCTGCTGTGAGGAGACACTAGTTACTGTAGAGACACTGACTCTGTGCTGCTGTGAGGAGACACTAGTTACTGTAGAGACACTGACTCTGTGCTGCTGTGAGACACTAGTTACTGTAGAGACACTGACTCTGTGCTGTGAGACACTAGTTACTGTAGAGACACTGACTCTGTGCTGTGAGGAGACACTAGTTATTGTAGAGACACTGACTCTGTGCTGTGAGACACTAGTTACTGTAGAGACACTGACTCTGTGCTGCTGTGAGGAGACACTAGTTACTGTAGAGACACTGACTCTGTGCTGTGAGACACTAGTTACTGTAGAGACACTGACTCTGTGCTGTGAGGACACTAGTTACTGTAGAGACACTGACTCTGTGCTGCTGTGAGGAGACACTAGTTACTGTAGAGACACTGACTCTGTGCTGTGAGGAGACACTAGTTACTGTAGAGACACTGACTCTGTGCTGTGAGACACTAGTTACTGTAGAGACACTGACTCTGTGCTGTGAGGAGACACTAGTTACTGTAGAGACACTGACTCTGTGCTGCTGTGAGGAGACACTAGTTACTGTAGAGACACTGACTCTGTGCTGTGAGACACTAGTTACTGTAGAGACACTGACTCTGTGCTGTGAGGACACTAGTTACTGTAGAGACACTGACTCTGTGCTGTGAGGACACTAGTTACTGTAGACCAGGGCTGACCTTCGAATATTTTTTTGGAATTCGAAGCTTCGGGGCCGAGATTCGATTTTAATTCGAAGCTTCGAGATAAAAAAATATATAATAAAATGTATTATAATTTTCTTTTATAATTATTTTAAAAATATATATATTATGTTGTGGGACTTGTACAGCACTTTGTTCAACTTTGTCAGTGCTGTAAAGTTTAAACCTTTTTAAATCTTAGACAAACAAAACATTTGAGGCTTTATAAAAGCAGCACAATGAACACAAATCTGTCAGTGCCGAGTCCGACCTCATCTTAAATAACAAACAGCATTGCTTGTTGTAGTTAACAAAGAGAGGCAGAGTTGATTTAGCAAAAAAATATAAATATTATTATAATTTATTTAATATTTTCGATTTTTTTTTTCATATTCGAATCCCATGCCCATCGAACGAAGCTTCGAAGTATTTAAAACAGCCCTACTGTAGACACTGACTCTGCTGCGAGGACACTTGTTAACCCTTTCACTGCCACACGACAGCCGGTTAACCCTTTCACTGTGACAATACAGAAGGTTAGCCCTTTACTATCACACAACCGACGGCGATGCTCCATTATTAGCATCATTAGCTCCGCGGATGCTAATGATGCTAATGATGGAGCATCGCCGTCGGTTGTGTGATAGTAAAGGGTTAACCTTCTGTCGTGTGGCAGGCCGTGAAAGGGTTAATGTAGACACTGACTCGGTGCTGCGAGGACTTGAATTGCCAGGGGAAACCAATAATGGCAATAATTATACACTGCTTGTGATTTTCCATGTGTATTAATAGTTAAGGTTGCCATGGTAATGTTGGCAATACATCCCAGTAGCCTATTGGTGCAGCACGCAGGGGGGAGGGGGGGGGGGGGGGGGGGGCGGCTGGTTGTGGTGGGCTGGTCTGGGTCAAAGGGTCCAGGGGGGCATTTCATAGTCCCAGTCCATCCCTGTCTGTGTGTGTGGTGTGTGTGTGTGTGTGTGTGCATGTGTGTGTGCGTGTATGTGTGTGTGTGTGTGTGTGTGTGTGTGTGTGTGTGTGTGTGTGTGTGTGTGTGTGTGTGTGTGTGTGTGTGTGTGTGTGTGTGTGTGTGTGTGTGTGTGCAGGGGCGTAGCTGGGGGGGGGGTAGCTTAGGATGATTCCAAGGGCCGTACTGTATTGTACCTGTTGCAAAGGGTCAGATTAAACTGAATATATATTTGTATCGTTTGATATACCTTGTATATTATTTGTATATATACACGGAATATCCCTTTACCTGCGTACAAACCAGAGTAATATTCGCTCTCCTATTTGACAGCGACCCCAGGCGCCAACGACCAAGCCCCCAACGGCAAGTTCAAAGGCAACTCCGGGCATGTCGGTACATGCCCAGAGTCTGCGTAGTAATACGAGACAAGAACTGAGGTTGGCACTAGATATTCACCTTACGTATAAATACGGCGCAGGTGTAAACAGCAGTAGTCTTACCAAAACCTTAATGCCTTCACCACGAGTCAACGTGCAGTGAAGTGAGCAACCTTGCATCTAAATAGAGCATTGAGAACCGCGTGCGAATAGAATGCTAAAGTGTCAGAGTTTAACGCAGTAACGTTGAGTTCGACTTAATCTAATGTGAAGTAATAGTCGATCATTTATAGTGTATCGTGCGGCTACAGTTCTTCAGTGACCAGCATTACCATCGGTTCGTCGTGTCTTTAGCTAGTGCACTTATCCAGGCTGTGCGGCCTAAATCCGTGCCCGCACCCGAGGAGTCCTAGGCGAGAACCGTTGGATATGTACACAGGAGAATCTACACCGGCGATTGCAGAACCATTTCTGGTTGGATTATATTGCTTTGGGACCGTGACCACTGGATAAGAGCACCGTTGATTCCACTGTCGTTTGGGATTTACCCCCGTGAGGATCACCACTCGGGCCCGCCTCTTGGAAGGGGCTGGCTAGCTGTCGTCAATGCTATCGAGCATATTGGATTACAACTATTGCTTTGTCTGCTGATCAAGGGAGTACATGCACCGGCTCCTGTATCTGGAGCCTCGTTATTCCTCGTTGACCCAGACTTTGTACCCGAACATTCCTCTACCCCTACCGGCCTTACACCCCGGAGGGAACCCCCCAGTGTCTCCAGCTGGTACCGGTGTGGCCCATATAATTGCTATACCACAGGTGGCGTCAGCTTAGACCCATCCTAGTATTCCTACTATTCTCATTGACTTATGCTCTTGACTGACTTTACGTATGTTCTTCGCCATACAAGCGCGAGCCTAATTCTCAATCTGTAACCTAACGTTGCTTAATAATAATAAATAACCCTCCAATAGAACTTTATGTGTCAATGCCGTATTCTTGTGTGGGTGTTCACCATATATATTCATGTACTGTATGGCCAGTAATTAAAGTACATAACTAGTAGTGGTTTAATATATCACAATCTTTAATACAGTCAGGGTATTGTAACCCCTCAGTTACAGTACCCATTCTGCAATCTGTTAAATAAAGTTTTCATTCATTCATTTAGATCCAAACTGTTTTGTGCTCCTTGTTCCCGCTTTGCCCCTGAGGTCATACAACAACCCAATGTTTTGTGTGTGTGTGTGTGTGTGTGTGTGTGTGTGTGTGTGTGTGTGTGTGTGTGTGTGTGTGTGTGTGTGTGTGTGTGTGTGTGTGTGTGTGTGTGTGTGTGTGTGTGTGTGTGTGTGTGTGTGTGTGTGTGTGTGTGCGTGCGTGCGTGTGTGTGAGATATATAGAGAGAGGGGGGGTGAGAGAGATGAGGAAGGGGCAAGAGAGAAAGAGAGCTGGGAGAGTGTGTGTGAGAGAGAAAGGGGGGGGGGGGTGATTAATCAGCCCTTGTGTGGGTGAATGTAACAAGTTCCTAACGTTTTCTTTCCCCTATTATTTCATGCACACTTTATTCATTGTTTTAAATTAATATTTTCTTTTAAGTTATTTTGTGCATCACTCTGTTTTGAATTTGATGCAAATTTGCAATGCATGAGGGTCATCCTTTTGTGTTAAATGGCTGCATAAACAGAGGGTTCATATTGAACATGGTGTTTTCTAGGCTTTCATCATAAGGTTTTCAGACTAGGGATGTCCGATATTATTGGCCTACCGATATTATTGGCCGATATTGGCATAAAAATTTGATATCGGAAAATATCGGCATCAAAAATAAATAAATAAATAAAATAAAATAAAATTTCTTTTTACATTTATCCAAGTAAGAACAAATTATTATTTTATTTATTGTCAAAGTATGCATAATGTAATGTTAATTACCTGAAATATCGGAAATTAAGAGTTGGACAATATCGGTATATCGGTATCGGTAAAAAAGCCAATATCGAGCATCCCTAGTGCAGACAGTTAGTCCTGGAGGCTGGCCCCCTGCTGTGCAGACAGTTAGTCCTGGAGGCTGGCCCCCTGCTGTGCAGACAGTTAGTCCTGGAGGCTGGCCCCCTGCTGTGCAGACAGTTAGTCCTGGAGGCTGACCCCCTGCTGTGCAGACAGTTAGTCCTGGAGGCTGGCCCCCTGCTGTGCAGACAGTTAGTCCTGGAGGCTGGCCCCCTGCTGTGCAGACAGTTAGTCCTGGAGGCTGGCCCCCTGCTGTGCGGACAGTTAGTCCTGGAGGCTGGCCCCCTGCTGTGCAGACAGTTAGTCCTGGAGGCTGACCCCCTGCTGTGCAGACAGTTAGTCCTGGAGGCTGGCCCCCTGCTGTGCAGACAGTTAGTCCTGGAGGCTGGCCCCCTGCTGTGCAGACAGTTAGTCCTGGAGGCTGGCCCCCTGCTGTGCAGACAGTTAGTCCTGGAGGCTGGCCCCCTGCTGTGCAGACAGTTAGTCCTGGAGGCTGGCCCCCTGCTGTGCAGACAGTTAGTCCTGGAGGCTGGCCCCCTGCTGTGCAGACAGTTAGTCCTGGAGGCTGGCCCCCTGCTGTGCAGACAGTTAGTCCTGGAGGCTGGCCCCCTGCTGTGCAGACAGTTAGTCCTGGAGGCTGGCCCCCTGCTGTGCAGACAGTTAGTCCTGGAGGCTGGCCCCCTGCTGTGCAGACAGTTAGTCCTGGAGGCTGGCCCCCTGCTGTGCAGACAGTTAGTCCTGGAGGCTGGCCCCCTGCTGTGCGGACAGTTAGTCCTGGAGGCTGGCCCCCTGCTGTGCAGACAGTTAGTCCTGGAGGCCCCCTGCTGTGCAGACAGTTAGTCCTGGAGGCTGACCCCCTGCTGTGCAGACAGTTAGTCCTGGAGGCTGGCCCCCTGCTGTGCAGACAGTTAGTCCTGGAGGCTGGCCCCCTGCTGTGCAGACAGTTAGTCCTGGAGGCTGGCCCCCTGCTGTGCAGACAGTTAGTCATGGAGGCTGGCCCCCTGCTGTGCAGACAGTTAGTCCTGGAGGCTGGCCCCCTGCTGTGCAGACAGTTGGTCCTGGAGGCTGGCCCCCTGCTGTGCAGACAGTTAGTCCTGGAGGCTGGCCCCCTGCTGTGCAGACAGTTAGTCCTGGAGGCCCCCTGCTGTGCAGACAGTTAGTCCTGGAGGCTGGCTGGCCCCCTGCTGTGCAGACAGTTAGTCCTGGAGGCTGGCCCCCTGCTGTGCAGACAGTTAGTCCTGGAGGCCCCCTGCTGTGCAGACAGTTAGTCCTGGAGGCTGGCCCCCTGCTGTGCAGACAGTTAGTCCTGGAGGCTGGCCCCCTGCTGTGCAGACAGTTAGTCCTGGAGGCTGGCCCCCCTGCTGTGCAGACAGTTAGTCCTGGAGGCTGGCCCCCTGCTGTGCAGACAGTTAGTCCTGGAGGCTGGCCCCCTGCTGTGCAGACAGTTAGTCCTGGAGGCCCCCTGCTGTGCAGACAGTTAGTCCTGGAGGCTGGCTGGCCCCCTGCTGTGCAGACAGTTAGTCCTGGAGGCTGGCCCCCTGCTGTGCAGACAGTTAGTCCTGGAGGCCCCCTGCTGTGCAGACAGTTAGTCCTGGAGGCTGGCCCCCTGCTGTGCAGACAGTTAGTCCTGGAGGCTGGCCCCCTGCTGTGCAGACAGTTAGTCCTGGAGGCTGGCCCCCTGCTGTGCAGACAGTTAGTCCTGGAGGCCCCCTGCTGTGCAGACAGTTAGTCCTGGAGGCTGGCCCCCTGCTGTGCAGACAGTTAGTCCTGGAGGCTGGCCCCCTGCTGTGCGGACACTGAAGTCATAACACTGTGGAACTGCCCACTCCCCAAATCAACTTAATGCAACAAGCTATTTGCAGACTGACCTCTTAATCAAATCACATCCCGGAATTAGACCCAGAGTTTGACTGGGATGATAATAAGGACTAATGTTACATTAGCCTCCCGCAACCCCAATCACCAGCAAATACATTTTAACCCTCCAGTCACCCTTGTCACAATTCTCGTCGAATAGCCTTTTTTTCACGTGTGTTTGTGGATAGCGTTGGCTATATTTTATGTATATGCCAGGAAAGTAGCTCAGTATCACATCTTTGAGTCACATTACAATAATCCATGTTTAAAAAAAAAAATATTATTCACTATTAAGCGCGTGGAATAAAAGTGTCACACCTTCCACCCTAGTCGCAGAAATGAACAGGTTGACTCCCATGTTAAACAATCTTTTTTTAATACACAGCCTGTACAGTTTTAAATTGGAATGATTCATAAGTAACATGATAAAAGGATGGATGAGGCCTCCAAGAGGTAGTTTGTGCATTTTTCTTATAGGGTTAGGGGGTTAGGGCGTTAGGGTTACCCTAACGCTAACCCTAATAAAAAGAATTGTTAAAATCCTGAAAATGAAGAAATATTCGATATGTATGGTGAGGACTGAAGTTAATAATGATATTCATGAAAGATTATTGGAACAATACATGAAAAGGATATGTTTGACTGAGATCGCAGTTATCGGCAAATGGGTAAAGGTGTGATTCTTTTAAAGGTTGACTCAAGGGTTAATTATATCCATAGGACATATCTCATCATTTACTACATGACAGGGACGTTCTAGCTTGTTTGCCAACACGATTCGGGAAGAGTTTGGTCCGTTCGGAGGCAGCTTCCAGGGGAAGTACTTACACCGGAAATTCTACCCCATGCACATTTTCGGCCGTACCAGAAAATGACCGAAAATAACACGGAGGAGATACAACTGGGAACGAGGTTAGGGTTGGACAGGCCGGCATTGGACTTTGGGTCTCAGCTGCCGAGAGAGTAAAGGCCACAATCTAGGGGCGGAGCGGGGTCGGGGTGTTGGTCCTGGGGGTCCTGGGGGGTCCTGGGATGGGGGTGGGGGGGGAGTGGGGGAGGAATCGCTTTTGTGGTGTCTATTGTGGTGTCTGTAATAGCATAAGTTGATTTTTGTATGTTATGTTCTGTGTTTATTATTTTTGTTATTGCTAATGTCATTGTTGTTATTATTATTGTGGTATTGTGGTATTATACGTGGTAACACACGTCCTGCAGTAACCTGATGTTACACACACACACACACACACACACACACACACACACACACACACATACACACACATACACACACACACACACACACACACACACACACACACACACACAGACAACACACGTCCTGCAGTACACACACACACACACACACACACACACACACACACACACACACACACACACACACACACACACACACACACACACACACACACACACACACACACACACACACACACACACACACACACACATATACACAACAAACTTCCTGCAGTAACCTGATGTTACACTGTTACACACACACACACACACACACAGAACACACGTCCTGCAGTACACACACACACACACACACACACACACACACACACACACACACACACACACACACACACACACACACACACACACACACACACACACACACACACACACACACACACACACACACACACACACACACACACACACACACACACACACACACACACACACATACACACAACACACTTCCTGCAGTAACCTGATGTTACACACACACATACACACCCACCCACACACACACACAGACACACACACACACACACACACACACACACACACACACACACACACACAGACAACACACGTCCTGCAGTACACACACACACACATTTTTTGTTACAAAGACAGCATTCTGGTGAATTTTAGTGCATGTGAATCACAAACTAATGAGCCAACAATTGCTTAGTACAATGTACTCTTATGAACCTCAAATAAAACTGTTCTGGCACTAGCAATGCTACT